>NC_083442.1:6803904-6876084 GCF_020745735.1 Hemiscyllium ocellatum
GGGAAGAAGACGGTGAAGGGAGAAGGCGAGGTGGGGGAAGGAGAGTTGGGGAAGGATGGGTGGATAGGTGGAAGGAGAGGGGTGAAGCGGGAATGAGAGGTGGGTAAGGAGAGGGGAAAAGGAGTGTGTAGAAGGAGAGTGGTGGGAAGTTGGGAGTAGGGTTGGAAGGAGAGTAGGGAAAAGGGGAGGGGGTTGAAGGAGAGGGGAGGAGAGAGGGAGGAAGGAGAATCAGGAGGAGAGGGTGGGAGGAGATAGCGGAAAAGAGAGTGGAAGGAGAGTTGGGAGAGGAGGGTGGGAGGAGGGCGGAGGTGGAGGGTGGGAGGAGGGGTGGAGGAGAGGGGGAACGAAGGGGTTGAAAGGGCAGGGATAGGAAGGAGGGGAGTGGTGGGGCAAGGGGGAAAGAATTGGTGTGGAAGGAGGGAGGAAGGGGTTGAATGAGGGGGGAAACGTGGTGAAGGAGAGGGGGAGGAGAGGGCAGAGTAGGGGAAAACGATTGGCAGAGAAGGAGAAGGGGAAAGCAAGGGGGATGGAAGGGAGAAGCAGAGAGAGAAGAGTGGGGGATTGAGGGGGAGGAGAAGAGAGGGATGGAAGGAGAGGGATGGAGAGGCGGGCAGGAGGGGTGGGGAATGAAGTGGGGAAGGAGAGGAGGGGGAAAGAGGGAGTGAAGGAGGGGAGGGAGGAGAGGGTGGAGAGGGGCAGAGGTGGGGAGGAGAGGGGGAATGGGGGGATGGGAGAGGGAGCCAGTTCTGTATCCAATTGGCTAGTTGTCCCTATATTCCATGAGATCTACGTTTACTGCCTCATTCCTCTGTAACTCCCCTGCCTTTGGCTAAATTTGTGACCCCACCCACAATTGCCCACCCCTCCTGGAATATTACAGCCCCACCCACTTTCACCTCTTTCCCCAATCTAATTGCGCCTCTCCCCTGTGCTGCTTAATTTACCCTCCACACCACACTGTGCCCGCCATACTTCCGCATCTCTGTATAAAAGCCCCCGCTGTGTCTCCATTGTGTACAATTCCCCCACTCTCCCTCACCACCCCCACCCATCACTGTGTCACAGGCCCTGGGCTGGAGGGGATGGGGGTACGGGGAGTGTCTGCAGAGACTGACCAGCCATTCAACTGTGTGTTTTCATGCCCAGCAAGATCCCAGTCTCCAGACTTCCCCCTGCCCCACAGCACCCCTCACTGAGAAAGGGGCTTTATTTCACATCGCCCCACAGTTTGGACAACAACAGGAGACCCAAGACACAGCAAGATCCCACTGTGTTAATGACATGTGCAGCCCCACCAAATGGTTGTGAGTCCAAATCTCCCTCAGGGACAGGAGGACAGGGAGGGAGAGGGGTGTGGACTTCCCCAGTTTCCTCATTCCCCCTCCACCTGACCCCAGCCCCAAACTTCGAGCTCAGCCCCGCCCCCTTGACGTGTCGAAACCTGCAAATCTTCCTTCCCACCAATCCGCTCCACCCTTCTGTGGCTGCTGATTCCTCCTCCCGGCCGCCAGAGGGAGCCGCTCTGCTTCTTCTCAGAATCCTGATCTGAGTCACCTGTTGTCTCCTCCCGCTTCCTCATTGTCAATCCTTCCACTGTGCGGGCGGCCATCCTGGTGTGACGTCACCGCGCAGTCCCTTGCGCCTTTGCGTCACTCAGGCCTTGGTGATGCTGTCAGAGAGTGTAACCATCTGTAACACAGTCTGTGTCCCATCAGCTGATTCCCAGCTTTTACAGATGGAATGACCATGAGAAAGTGCAACAGTGGCGGGATGTCCCTCAGACCATTGTCAGGGAAGAGGGGAATCTGTTTAAAATCTCATGGTCATTTGTACAATTAACAGACTGGGACAACAGATCCGTGCAATCACTGGGGTCCGCCTGTGAAATGGATTGATGATGATGGAGAGTAGTTGTGTTCTCCATAATTAGGTGGAATAAACTTGCAGTGCAACTTGCTCAGCACCACAGCCACAAACATGCCCTGTCTCCACCACCGACACTCAGTAGCAGCAGTGTGTATCATAGACAAGATGCACTGTAGAAATTCCCCAAGGTTCCTTCCAAAGCAGCTTCCAGACCCACGGCACTATCATGTGGAACACTGAGCACAGCAGATACACGGGAATACCACCAGTTGGCAATTCCACAGCAAGCCACTCCCCACCTTGGCTTGGAAAAACATCTCAGTCCCACAAGTGTCATTGGTTGGAAATCCTTGAACTCCCTCCCTTACATCATTGTGGGTTTGTCTGCACCAAATAAATGGCAGCAGTTCAAGGCAATAACTCACCGTCACCTTCACCAGAGCAATTATATCTGAGTAATCCGTGGTGACCCAGCGGCAATGACCCAAACACATTAATGAATCACAAAATAAAGCTCAGTATTTGGGACCCGTGTGCTCCAGGGCTGAATATCTGAATAAATTGGGTCTATATTCTCGTAAATTGAAAGGCAATTTCATTTCAGTGTCTCAGATTGTGAAGAGGCTTGAGAGGGTAGATGCTGAGAAATTAGTCCTGTGGGTCTGGGAATCTGAAACACAATAACACAGTCTCAGGAATTGCTGGAAAAGCTCAGCAGGTCAGGCAGCATCTGTGCAGAGAAATCAGCGTTAATGTTACTGCATCCGCAGTTCATTCGGGTTTGATTGCCACCCTCTCAGGGTAAGGGGCAGGTTATTTGGGACTGAGATGAGGAGACAGCGCTTCACTCTAAGGTCTCTGAGTCTTTAATATTCTCTCTCCCTGAGGATTGTGGATGCTCCCTGACTGAGTACAGTTCAGATTGGAATAGACAGATTGCCGGTGTCTCAGGGAGTCATGGGATATGGGGAGTGGGTAGGAAACCGGATTTGAAATCTCAAACCAGTTCTGATTGGATTGACTGCCAGAACAGTCTGAACAGTTTAAACAGGCTGTATCGTCTCCTCCCGCTCACATTTCCTGAGCTCTTAGACTTTTACTGAACCAACTCCCATCCCTTGAGATTTGTTTCCATGAAACCATTTATCATTAAATCTCTGAAGCGTCCACCCTATTACAAACCATCTCATTCTTTCTTCAGTGTTACCCCCATTCCAATTGCTCAGAAATCATTACTTTTCTAACTTCCTTCCGCTCTGCTGAATCCTCCCCTCACCCTCATAACACACGGGTTAACCTTTCCCCTCTCCCTATGGATGCTGCCTGACCTTATCAGATTTCTCAGCATGGCCTGTGTTTATTTCAGAGGAAATGACATCTCCCTGTTCCTGTTTCTGTGAAAGGATACATTCCCTAATCCGACTCCTTCATATTCTGTTTGTTCACAGAGAAAAGCGGTATCACTCTGTCCAAATTCATAATATGCACAGAAGGGCATCAATATATTGTGATGATATTAAAAATAAAACATCTTAACCCAAATGAAATCCATGAGGAAATAGCATGTTGCAGTGAGATCTGTAAGGGGCAGGAATTCAATCCCCCCTCCCCGGAGCACCCGGAGGAAACCCACACAGACCCGGGGAGAATGTGCAAACTCCACACAGACAGTCTTCAATCAGACAGGGATCTGGGGAATTGGAGAGGTTTAGAGATGGACTACAGACGGTTAGACTAGTGTTTGCATGGTGCTCCGGTTTCCTCCCACAGTCCAAAGATGTGCAGGTTAAGGTGGATTGGTCATGCTAAATTGCCCATAGTATCCAGGCATGTGTAGGTTACGTGGATTCGCAATGGGAAATGCGGGTTACAGGGAGAGGGTAGAGGGGTGTGTATGAATGATGGGCCGAATGGCCAGTTTCCACACTGTAGGGATTCTCTGATTCTATGCTCCTTCCCATCTGTCTCTATGGATGAGGGAGACTATCACCTGACCCAATATCCCCTTCGGTGGCTCAACGTTTGCTTTGTTTCCAACAAAGAGCTGCAGATCTGAGAGACAGCACAGAAATTGCTGGGGAAACTCAGCAGGTCTGGCAACATCTGTGGGGAGGGAATCTTTCGGATCCAGGGATTGTTCTTCAGAACTGCAGGCTTCTGATTCTGGTGCTGAGCTTCCCCAGCAATGTCTTGTTTGGATTTCAGCCCAATCCAGTTGGTGATGATCACGGCCTTGTTAAGTGTGTTTGGGAATGGGGAGGGAGCTGCTAGCAGGGTGATGGTGGGATAGTGGGGAGCAGAGCTGCCTTCCAAGTAGTTGATCTGGGTCCGATTCCCGGCCATGGCAGTGTTGTGGTTTGTAAAAAGCCCTTTAAAGGTAAGGCACTGGGATAAATCGAGGAAATAAATCTTTCATTCTGTGGTAAAACAGATCTGTCGGATTGCTCCTTGCTTTTCCTGGCGATGGTTTCTGTGAATTGCAGGGTGGAACCGGGCAGAATTGCTCGGCATCTCGGAAGCTTTCCCCTCTGCTGCTTCCCATTTCTTATTGAAATATTGGTTGCACAAGGATGGGTTTGTTTTGTTCGAAAAGTGAGAGACTGCCCCTGTTAAGAACCTGAAATAATTACAGAAGCGGCTGGAAACACTGAACAGGTCCAACAGCTTCTGTAGTGTTGGAATCTACACAAGGCAAAAATAAACTCCAGCCACAAAACAGTCAGAGTTCCTAAGTTTTACAAACACCAGTATAACATTTTTCTGAACCACCAGTTCCCCTTAAACCCTTCCAGTGCAGAATTGCATCTTTCTGACTCTCACTCTGAGAGATGTCCCTCAGTGAGCTCCTCCACCATTCTTTCCATTTCACTGGGGACCCACTATCCACACTCTCCAATCAAATGACCTGAACTCAGACACACAGAGATCTTAAAGAGTGACACAATGCAGATAGGAAGTTTATTTCATTTCTGTTTCTGAGTCCAATCTTCACTCAGTGAGACAGAGTCAGGTATTCAAGGCTCAAACAAGAGCTGGATTCTGCTTCTGGTGATTGTCTTCATTCAGTGAGAAGGAGGGCCGTGGGCCGGAAGGAGCTCATCATTGTGCTTCGGGTTGTCTGCTCAGTCTGCAGCATTGCAGGCCGTGGGAGCAGGGCAGTGGGAAAGGGACCTCGTGTGGACTGCAATAGGACTTTCCACACATTGTTCCAGGCCAGTTACAGAGCTCCAGGAATTCTGAATGAGGATCTGAAAAATGCATTAATTGAAGAATGAGGATCAGGAAAACAGGATAAAGCTGATGAGATCAGCAGGATTTCTCGGTCTAACTCTGTGCTATACTTTATTTTCTGCTTCATAAATCTACAATCCGGAGCTCAACCCACTCAGAGCAGTATAAGCTCAGAACCAAATCATTCAGTCCAATACATACATGCCGAACTGATATCCGATGTAAATCTAATCCTATATGTCAGAATCTGGCCCATGTTCCTCTGAACCCTTTTTAATTCCTACACCCACCCAGATACCTTTTAAAAGTTGTAATTGTACCAGCCTCCACTACTTCCTCTGGCAGCTCATGCCCACAGTGCCCTCTGTGTGAAAAATGTTCCTCTTAGATTCCTTATATATTTCACCTCTCAACTTTAACACATGCCATCTGCTTCAGGACTCCCCCACCACAGGGAAATAACCTTGCTTTTTTACCCTATTGATGCCCTTCATGGTTTTGAGAACCTCTATAAGTTACCCCTCAGCCACTGACGTTCCAGGAATAATAGCCGCAACCTATGCAGTTTTACCATCCAGCACAAACCCTCAACCTTGTCAACTTCCATGTATTTTTTTCTAAGCACTTTAAGTTTTACAACACCCTTCTTACAGGAGGGAGTCCAGAATTGCACATTATATACCGAAAGTGGCTGAACACATACCGCAACATGACCTCCCAACTCCTTTACACAATTAACTGAGCAATAAAGACAAAAATGACAAGCGCCTTCTTCACTCTCCTATCGCAATGTTAGTCCACTTTCAACGATCTATGAAGCTGCACTCCAGATCTATTTGTTCAGCAACACCCCTCGTACCTTGTCATTCAGTGAATAAGTCCTGTTCTCTTTTGCCTTTCCAAATCCAGCACCTCACGTTTATCTAAATTAATCCCCAACTGCCACTCCTCAGCCCATTGGCCCATCTGAACAAAATCCCGTTGTCCTCTGAGGTAAACATCTTCACTGTCCTCCACACCTCCAATTTTACTGTCTTCTGCAAACTTACTAACCATTCGTCCAATGGTGACATCCAAATCATTTATATAAATGACAAAACAACAGTGGACAAAGCACCGATCCTTGTGGCACACCGCTGGTCACAGGCCTCCAGTCTAAAAAGCAACCCTCCCCCACTACACTCTGACTTCTACCTTCGAGCCAGTTCTGTCCCAAAAGGGTAATTCTACTACCCCAACATACAAGTTTGACAATATGACACCAGTCTCAAAAGTACAACAAGAAGCTATTCCTGATGACAACAGGCGGGTCAGTTTGCCACCGGTGCTGTTTACACTTGGAATATACCTGGAGCAGAACAACACAAACCCAACTGGAGAGGGTGGCTCTGTATAAGGAGAGTCAGTGTGGAGTTAAAATTCAACAACTGTGATTAAATAAAATCAAAGATTAATGAAGGTAAGGCCGTCCAATCTATTTCACAAATTATTACAAAAGAGGCAGGATAAAAACTGAAGCTATTGTAATAAATGGCTCAAGCTCCCCATGGAGAATTAATGTGCTCAGACGGAAAAATACTGAGTGATCATAAATTACTGCAAATTGCAAACAGCAGAATTAAAATCCAGTTTGCTTTTTTACTGCAAGGATGAATATTTTAATCATGTTGTTCTCTATATACGAATGATACAGATGGTCATTTATTATCGAGACAGAAAAGACATTCAATATTTTCTGTGACATCTAACTTGGATTTGGAGAAGATCCTGTGGATGATACTGACCAACAGGATTGTTTGTACAGACAGTCGAATAATAATGTCACCAGGAAATAGCAGAAGGTTGTGGAGGGAAATGAACAGACTGAAGCCTGCTGTGATGGAGTTTGGTATAAAAGGCTAAAGAGAGACAAACTTGACCGAACTATAGAGTTTGAAATGTGAACATGGATAGAGTTGCCGTGGTGTTCATGTGCACAGGTCTTTTACTGTGACAAGATCTGCTGAAGAGGGAAATAGAAAACATATGGGATCTTGAACATTACAAATGACCCATTGAGTAAGGAGAAAGAAAGTGCATAAAGAGAAAACCCTGCTGTTCCTGGGGATCTGATATTTAACCTTAGCAGGTCAGGCAGGATCTGTGAGAAGGGAACCAGAACCCATTTTTCCCATAGCAGTCTGCAAGGCACCAAGGGATCTCCCTGATCTTATTGGCCCTGTGCTAATTAACACTGCACACAGATATTAATCCAGTGGGTCAGCTTCTTAGTTAAACAGTGAGTTCCTGAGAGGGACGAGGCAGACCCTTGTATGTTGTTCACACCTACATGGTCAGTAGGTGATACAATCGTCGAGATTTACAACATAGAAACAGATCCTTCGGTCCAATTTGTCCATTCGTCAATTTAAGAATTCTGGCAGCGCTCCATGAAATTGGACGATTATTGCAAGGGACTACTTATTGGGAGAATTGGGCAAGGGCTTATCGAAATGTGAGAAATGTAACAGGGTATCAGTCAATAGAAGAATTAGTACAGGGATGTGAGTAAATGGGAGGTCTGGTGCACAGTGCCGTTACATTAGAAAATTGGGGGCAATGCCAATATATTTAAAAATTGGGGAGTAGGGGCCAGGGAATTAATACAAAGAAATGTTGCAAGCATTGGTAAATTGGAGATTCGGTTAAGTGCATCACTAAATGAAAACAATTCAGCAGGGCACCCGTACATGGAAGAGGTTTTTCAGGGAACAATCAAATGGAAGGAATTGATGGATTACATTATTAATTGGAGAACTCATGCAGCTGCCTTTAAATAGGGTAGGATAATACTCAGTGAGAGGGTTGGTGCAGCTTCATGGTTTGTGCAGGATTGGTAAATGGGAGAAATGGTGCAGAGCAGCAGAGCCATAAATAGAGTCATACAATCATAGAGATGTACACCATGGAAACAGATACTTCAGTCCAACTTGTCAATAACTCAATTTTAGAATTCTGGAGAATCAATAAATTGGAGACTCTGTTCAGTGCATGACTAAATGAAAACAATTCAGCAGGGCACCCGTATGTGGAAGAACCATTGCAGAATCATTCCAAGGAACTGCTAATTGGAAGAATTGGGCAAGGTAATCAAAACAAGAGAATTTGGAACGGGGCATGTGATAATGGCAAAGTGGTGCAGTTCACACCAAATGGGAGAATTTCAGTTTTGCTGTAAATGAGGCAATTGGTGCAGTGGAGCACTAAATTGGACCATTTCAGTTCAGCACTAAATGGGAGAATTGGGACAGGACAATACTTGATGCGGGAATGAGAGTAGGGCACCTCTAAACTGGGCGAGGGCATCAGTCAGTATGAGGATTGGTGTAAGGCAAAACTGAATGGAGAACTTGTTCAGGACAGGAGTAATTGGGGAAAATGGTGCTAAGCAACAAAGAATTGGAGAATTGGTGCGGCCATCAGTAAATGAGAGACCTGGTGCACACTGGAGCTAAGTTAGAGAATGGGTGCATGGCACCAGGAAATGGGAGAATTAGAGTAGGGCACCCTTCAATGGTAGAATTGGGCTCGGGCATCAGTAAATGGAAGAATTAGTTACAGGGATATGAGTAAATGGGAGATCTGGTGGGAATCGATAAATGGGAGATTCGTTGCACAGTGCCATTACATTGGAAAACTGGTGTGAGTGTCAATATATTAGAAATTTGGAGTAGAGCACGTCTAAATTGGGGAATAGGGGTCTGGGGATCAATAAAAAGAAATGTTGCAATCATGGGGAAATTGGAGATTTTGTTCAGTGCATTACTAAATGAACTAATATAATCAGCAGAGCATCCGTATGTTGAAGGTGTGTATCAGGGAACAACTAAATGGAAGGAATTGATGCAGAGCAACAATAATTGGAGAATTCATGCAAGTGCCATTAAATTCTAAGTGGGAGGACTGGGGCAGGATAACCTCAATGGGTGAGTTGGTGATATTCCCGAATTAGTGTAGGATTGGTAAATGGGAGAATTGGTGCAGGGAAGCGGATCACTAGTTGGAGCCTTCGATATTTACAGCACGGCAACAGACCCTCCACGCCTAAATTTAAGAAAGCTGGCAGCACTCCACTAAATTGGAGAATCATTGCAAGAAACTACTAAATGGAAAAAAATTGGGAAAGGGCCTATTGAAACGTGAGAATTTGCAAGAGGGCATAAAATATTGGGTGAATTAATGCAGTTCAGAGCTAAATGGGTGAGTGATGCTGCCTTACACTAAATGGCAGGGTTGGGGCAGACAATACCTTTTGGGAGACATAATGTAGGGCACCTCTAAATTGGGCGAGGGCATCAGTCAATATGAGGATCGGTGTAAGGCAACACTGAGTGGAGAACTTGTTCAGGACATCAGCAATTCGGGGAAATTGTGCTAAGCAACACTGAATTGGTGTTGGGTAACGGTAAATGCTGATAACTTCGAGAATTGGAGCAAATAGGAGAACACGGGTAGTGAATCATTAAATAGGACTAATGTTGCAAAGGATTAGAGGTCCAGATTAAGTACAGTGCACCACGAAATGGGGGAATTGGTGCAGTTTACCACGAAACGGAAGATATGTGTCGGTTCGGTCATTTGGAGATATGATGCATAAATCGCAAGATTAGAGAATTCGGGCAGCGGACTACTAAATGGGAGAATTGTTGCAGAAAATACTAAATGGAAAACCTGGTGCACAGTGGAGCTCAATTACTGGATGGGTGCATGGCACCAGGAAATGGGAGGATTACAGTAGCGCACCCATCAATGGTAGAATCGGGCTAAGGCATCAGTAAATAGAAGAATTAGTACAGGGATATGAGTAAATGGGAGGTCTATTGGAAACAATAGATGGGAGATCCAATGCACAGTGCCATTCCATTAGAAAATTGTTGTGTGTGCCAATATATTGGAAAATTGGAGCAGAGCATGTCCAGATTGGGGAATAGGGGGCCAGGGAAATAATAAAAAGAAGAAATGTTGCAAGCATTGGTAAATTGGAAATTGAATTCAGTGCATTACTAAATGAAAAAATAAAATCAGCGGGGCTTCCGTACGTTCAAAATGTTTATCAGGGAACAATTAATGAAAGGAATTGATGCAGAGCAACATTAATTGGAGAATTCATGCAGATGTCATTAAATTCTTAGTGGGAGGACTGAGGCAGGATAACCTCAATGGGGGAGTTGGTGAAATTCCCGACATAGTGCAGGATTGGTCGATGGGAGAACTGGTGCAGGGAAGCCGAGCACTAATTAGAGCCTTAGAGATGTCCAGCATGGAAACAGACCCTTCAGTCCAAGTTGTCCACACCTAAATTTAAGAATTCTGACAGCTCTCCAGTATATTTGAGAATCATTGCAAGAAACTACTAAATGGAAAATGTGGAAAAGTACTTATTGAAATGTGAGAATTTGCATCAGGGCATCAGATAATGGGTGAATCAGGGCAGTTCTGCACTAAATGATTGAGTTATACTGTGTTGCACTAAATGGGAGAATTGGGGCAGGACAATACCTTTTTGCGAGTATTGAGTAGGGCATCACTAAATTGGACGAGGTCGTCAGTCAGTATGAGGATAGGTATAAGGCAACACAGAGTAGAGACCTTGTTCAGGAAATCAGAAATGTTGGAAATGGTGCTAAGCAACACTGAATTGGAGAATTGGTGTGGGGTATCAGTAAATGAGAGACCTGATGCAGGGTGCTGATAACTTCGCGAATTGGAGCAAATGGGAGAACGCGGGGAGTGAGTCAGTAAATAGGACAAATGTTGGAAAGGATTATTGTTCCAGATTCAGTACAGTGCACCACGAAATGGGGGAGTTGTTGCAGTTCACCACTAAAGGGAAGATATGTTTAGGATTGGTAATTTGGAGATTTGATGCAGGGATCTCAAATTCTGGCAGCGGACTACTAAATGAGAGAATTGTTTCAGGGAAATACTGAATGGAAGAACTGGTGCACAGTGGAGCTAAATGAGAGAATGGGTGCATGGCACCAGTAAATGGGAGAATTCAAGTTGCACAACCTTAAATAGTAGAATTTGCTAAGGTATCTGTCAATGGAAGAATTAGTACAGGGGCATAAGTAAATGGGAGAATTGGTGGGAATCAATAAATGGGAGATTCGGTGCACAGAGTCATTACTTTGGAAAACTGGTGTGTGTGTCAATATATTAGAAAATTGGAGCAGAGTATGTCTAAATTGGGGAATAGGGGCCTGGGGATCAATAAAAAGAAATATTGCAAACACCAGTGAATTTGAGATTCAGTTCAGTTCACCACTAAATGAAAACAATTCAGCAGGGCACCCGTACGTGGAAGAAGTGTTTCAGGGGACAATTAGATGGAAGGAATTGATGCAAGTCATCAATAATTAGAGAATGCTTGCAAGTGCCCTTACATTGGGCAGGGTAATACTCAATTGTAAAGTTGGTGCAGTTTCAGGATTTGTGCAGGATTGCTAAATGGGAAAAGTGGAGCAGAGCAGCGGAGCCATAAATAGTCATACAATCATAGAAATGTACACCATGGAAACAGACATTTCAGTCCGACTTGTCTTTAACTCAATTTTAGAATTCTGGCAGCTGTCCACGAAATTGGAGAAACATTCCAAGGCTGAAAATGTATTGCTGGTTAAAGCACAGCAGGTTAGGCAGCATCCCAGGAACAGGAAATTCGACGTTTCGGGCCAGAGCCCTTCATCCGGAATGAGGAGAGGGTGCCAGGCAGGCTAAGATAAAAGGTAGGGAGGAGGGACTTGGGGGAGGGGCGATGGAGATTTCTCCAGTTTCCTCATTTCCCCTCCCCCCACCTTGTCTCAGTCGATTCCCTTGAATTCAGCACTGCCCTCCTAACCTGCAATCCTCTTCCTGACCTCTCCGCCCCACCCCACTCCGGCCTATCACCCTCACCTTGACCTCCTTCCACCTATCACATCTCAATCGCCCCTCCCCCAAGTCCCTCCTCCCTACCTTTTATCTTAGCCTGCCTGGCACCCTTTCCTCATTCCTGATGAAGGGCTCTGGCCTGAATGGTCGAATTTCCTGTTCCTTGGATGCTGCCTAACCTGCTGTGCTTTAACCAGCAATACATTTTCAGCTCTGATCTCCAGCATCTGCAGACCTCACTTTTTACTCGAAACATTCCAAGCAACTACTAAATGGAAGAATTGGGAAAGGGCTTATTGAAATAAGAGAATTTGGAACTGGGCATCCGATAATGACAAATTGCTACAGTTAGCACCAAATGGGAGAGTTTCAGTGAAGCACTAAATGACAGAATTGGGGCAAGACAATATTTGATGTGGGACTAAGAGTAGGGCACCCCTAAATTGGGCGAGGACATCAGTCAATATGAGGATTGGTGTAAGGCAAAAATAAATGGAGAACCTGTTCAGGGCTTCAGTAATTGGGGGAAATGGTGCTAAGCAATACTGTATTGGAGAATCATTGTGGGCTATCAGTAAATGAGAGAGCTGGCGAACAGTGGAGCTAAATTAGAGAATTGGTTCATGCCAACAGTAAATGGGAGAATTAGAGTAGGGCACCCTTAAATGGTAGAATCGGGCTAAAGCATCAGTAAATGGAAGAATTAGTACAGGGCTATGAGTAAATGGGAAATTTGGTGGGAATCAATAAATGGTATATCTGCTGCACAGTGCCATTACATTGGAAAATTGGTGGGAGTGGCAATATATTGGAAAATTGTAGCAGAACATATCTAAATTGGGGAATAGGGAAAAGGGAATCAGTAAAAGAAGAAATGTTGCAAGCATTGGTAAATTGGAGATTCAATTCAGTGCATCACAAAATGACAAACAATTCAGCAGGGTATCTGCTTGTGGAAGAAGTGTTTCAGGGAACAATTAACGAAAGAAATTGATGCAGGGCAACAATAATTGCAAAATTCATGCAGGTACCATTAAAATCTAAGTGGGACTGAGGCAGGACAACACTCAATGGGTGAGTTGGTGAAATTCCCGATTTAGTACAGGATTGGTAAATGGAAGAATTGGTGCAGGGAATTGGAGCACTAATTACAGCCTTAGAGATGTACAGCACGGAAACAGACATTTCAGTACTCCGTCTCCTCACCTACATTTAAGAATTCTGGCAGGTCTTCACTAAATTGAAGACTCATTGCCAGAAACAAATAATTGGAAAATTTGGGAAAGGGCTTATCGACGTGTGAGCATTTGCAACAGGTCACCAGATCATGGGTGAATTAATACAGCTCAGCACTAAATGGGTGAGTTATGCTATGTTGCACTAAATGTGAGGATTGGGGCAGGACATTACCTTGGGGCAATTTAGAGTAGGGTACCCCTAAATTGTAGGGGGGGGGGGAGTCATCAGTCAGGATGGGGAGTCATGTATGACAACACAAAATGGAGAACTTGTTCAGGGCTTCAGTAATTGGGGGATTTGGTGCTAAGCAACACTGAATTGAAGAATTGGGGTGGGCCATCAGTAAATGAGTGACCTGTTGCACAGTGGAGCTAAATTAGAGATTAGGTGAATGGCAACATTAAATGGGAGAATTTGATTAGGGCACCCTTAAATGGTAGAATCGGGCTTGGGCATCAGTAAATGGAAGAATTAGTACAAGGATATGAGTAAAAGTGCGGTTTGGTGGGAATCAATAAATGGGAGATACGGTGTACAGTGCAATTGTATTGGAAAGCTGGTGTGGGTGTTCATATATTAGAAACTTGGAACAGAGCATGTCTAAATTGGGGAATAATGGCCAGGGAATCAATAAAAGAAGAAATGTTCCAAGCATTGGTAAATTGGAGATTCAATTCAGTGCATCACAAAATGAAAAATAATTCAGCAAGGCATCTGTAAGTGGAAGAAGTGTTTCAGGGAACAATTAACGAAAGGAACTGATGCAGAGCAACAATAATTTGAGACGTCATGCAGGTGCCATTAAATTCCAAGTGGGAGGACTGAGGCAGGATAACATTCAATGGGTGAGTTGGTGAAATTTCCGAGTTAGAGCAGGATTGGTAAATGGAAGAATTGGTGCAGGGAAGCGGAGCACTAATTGGAGCCTTAGAGATGTAAAGCACAGAAACAGACGCTTCAGTCCAAGTTGTCCAAGCCAAAATTTAAGAATGCTGTTAGCTCTCCACTAAATTGGAGAATCATTGGAACAAACTACTAAATGGAAACAATTTGGAAAGGGCTGATCGAAATGTGAGAATTTGCAACAGGGCATCGAGATAATGGGTGAGTTATTGCAGTTCAAAGCTAAATGGGTGAGTTATGTTGTGTTGCACTGAATGGGAGAATTGGGGCAGGACATTACCTTTTGGGAGATTTAGAGTAGGGCACCCCTAAATTGGGCGAGGGCATCAGTCAGTATGAGGATTGCTGTAAGGCAACACTGAGTGGAGAACTTGTTCAGGTAATCAGCAATTCGGGGAAATGGTGTTAAGCAACACTGAATTGGTGTGGGGTAACAGTCAATGCTGATAACTTCGAGAATTGGAGCAAATGGGAGAACACGGGCAGTGAATCATTAAATAGGACAAATGTTGCAAAGGACTAGAGGTCCAGATTCAATACAGTGCACCACGAAATGGGGGAATTGGTACCACGAAACGGAAGATATGTGTCGGATCGGTCATTTGGAGATGTGATGCATAACTCGGAGGATTAGAGAATTCTGGCAGCAGACTACTAAATGGGAGAATTGTTGCAGAAAATACTAAATGGAAAACCTGGTGCACAGTGGAGCTCAATTACTGGATGGGTGCATGGCACCAGGAAATGGGAGAATTAGAGTAGAGCACCCATCAATGGTAGAATCGGGCTAAGGCATCAGTAAATAGAAGAATTAGTACAGGGATATGAGTAAATGGGAGATCTGTTGGAAACAATAAATGGGAGATCTAGTGCACAGTGCCATTCCATTAGAAAATTGTTGTGTGTGCCAATATATTGGAAAATTGGAGCAGAGCATGTCCAGATTAGGGAATAGGATGCCAGGGAAACAATAAAAAGAAGAAATGTTGCAAGCATTGGTAAATTGAAATATCAGTTAGTGCATTACTAAATGAAAAAATAAAATCAGCACGGCTTCCGTATGTTGAAGATGTTTATCAGGGAACAATTAATGACAGGAATTGATGCAGCGCAACATTAATTGGAGAATTCAGGCAGGTGTCATTAAATTCTTACTGGGAGGACTGGGACAGGATTACGTCAATGGGGGAGTTGGTGAAATTCCCGAAGTAGTGCAGGATTGGTAAATGGGAGAACTGGTGCAGGGAAGCGGAGCACTAATTAGAGCCTTAGAGATGTCCTGCCTGGAAACAGACCCTTCAGTCCAAATTGTCCACGCCTGAATTTAAGAATTCTGACAGCACTCCACTATATTTGAGAATCATTGCAAGAAACTACTAAACGGACAAATTGAGAACGGGCTTCTTGAAATTTGAGAATTTGCAACAGGGCGTCAGATAATGGGTGAATCAGTGCAGTTCTGCACGGAATGATTGAGTTATGCTGTGTTGCACTAAATGGGAGAATTGGGGCAGGACAATACCTTTTGGGAGATATAGAGTAGGACATCGCTAAATTGGGCGAGGACATCAGTCAACATGAGGATTGGTATAAGGCAACACAAAGCAGAGACATTGTTCAGGAAATCAGGAATTGGGGGAAATTGTACTAAGCAACACTGAATTGGAGAATTGGTGCGGGCCACCAGTAAATGAGAGACCTGGTGTACAGTGGAGCTAAATTAGAGATTTGGTGCTTGGCAACAGTAAATGGGAGAATTAGAGTAGCGCACCCTTAAATGTTAGAATCGGGCCAGGGCACCAGTAAATGGAAGAATTTGTGCAGGGATATGAGTAAATGGGAGATTTGGTGGAAACAATAAATGGGATATCTCATGCCCAGTGCTGACCCATTAGAAAATTGGTGGGAGTGCCAAAATATTGTAAAATTGAATCAGAGCATGTCTAATTTGGGGAATAGGGGCCAGGGAATCAATAATAAAAATGTTGTACGCATCGTTAAATTGGAGATTCAGTTCAGTGCATCACTAAATGAAGAAAGAAATTCTGCAGGGCATCGGTACTTGGAAGATTTGTATCAGGGAACAATTAAATGGAAGGAATTGATGCAGGGCAACAATAATTGGAGAATTCATGTCGGTGCCAAGTGGAAGGACTGGGGCAGAATAATGTCAATGAGTGAGTTGGTGAAATTCCCGACTCAGTGCAGGATTGGTAAGTGGGAGAATTGGTGCAGGGAAGCGGAGCACTAATTAGAGCCTTAGAGATGTGCAACACAGAAACAGACCCTTCAGTCCAACTTGCCCACGTGTATATTTAAGAATGCTGGCAGGGCTCCACTAAATTGGAGAATCATTGCAATAAATTACTAAATGGAAGAATTGGGAAAGGGCTTATCGAAGCATGAGAATTTGCAACAGGGCATAAGATAATGGGTGAATTAGTGCAGTTCAGCATTAATTGGGTGAGTTATGCTGTGTTGCGCTAAATGGGAGAATTGGGGCAGGACATTACCTTTTGAGAGACATAGAGTGGAGCACCCCTAAATTTGGCGAGGGCATCAGTCAGTATGAGGATTGGTGTAAGGCAATACTGAGTGGAGAACTTATTCAGGACATCAGCAATTAATGGAAATTGTGGTAAGCAACACTGAATTGGAGAATTTAGGGCGGCACGGTGGCACAGTGGTTAGCGCTGCTGCCTCACAGCACCAGAGACCCGGGTTCAATTCCCGACTCAGGCGACTGACTGTGTGGAGTTTGCACGTTCTCCCCGTGTCTGCGTGGGTTTCCTCCGGGTGCTCCGGTTTCCTCCCACAGTCACAAAGATGTGCGGATCAGGTGAATTGGCCATGCTAAATTGCCCGTAGTGTTAGGTAAGGGGTAAATGTAAGGACATGGGTGGGTTGCGCTTCGGCGGGTCGGTGTGGACTTGTTGGCCGAAGGGCCTGTTTCCACACTGTAAGTCTAATTGGTGTGAGGTATCAGTAAATGAGAGACCTATTGCAGGGTACTGATATCTTCAAGAATTGGAGCAAATGGGGGAACGCAGGCAATGAATCAGTAAATAGGAAAATGTTGGAAAGTTTTATTGTTCCAGATTCAAAACAGTGTACCATGAAATGGGGGATTGATTCAGTTCATGACGAAAAGGAATATTTCTTTAGGTAATTTGGAGATTTGATGCAGGGATCGCAAATTCTGTCAGCGGACTGCTAAATGAGAGAATTGTTTCATGGAAATACTGAATGGAAGAACTGATGCACAGTGGAGCTAAATGAGAGAATGGGTGCATGGCACCAGTAAATGGGAGAATTCGAGTAGCGCACCCTTAAAAGGTAGAATCTGCTAAGGTATCAGTAAATGGAAGAATTAGTACAGGGGTATAAGTAAATAGGAGACTTGGTGGGAATAAATAAATGGGAGATTCGGTGAACAGAGTCATTACATTGGAAAACTGGTGTGTGTGTGTGTGTGTGTGTGTGTGAATATATTAGAAAATTGGAGCAGAGCATGTCTAAGTTGGGGAATAGGGACCTGGGGAACAATAAAAAGAAATATTGCAAACACTGGTGAATTTGACATTCAGTTCAGTTCACCACTAAATAAAAACAATTCAGCAGGGCATTCGTACGTTGAAGAAGTGTTTCAGGGATCAATTAGATGGAAGCAATTGATGCAGGTCTTCAATAATTAGAGAATTCCTGCAAGTGCCCTTAAATTGGGCAGAGGAATACTCAATGGGAGACTGGTGCAGTTTCAGGATTTTTGCAGCATTGGTAAATGAGAGAAATGGTGCAGAGCAGCGGAGCCATAAATAGACATACAATCATAGAGATGTATACCATAGAAACAGACACTTCAGTCCAACTTGTCTATAACTCAATTTTAGAATTCTGGCAGCTCTCCACGAAATTGGAGAACATTCCAAGGGACGACAAAATGGAAGAATTAGGCAAGAGCCTATCGAAATAAGAGAATTTGGAATTGGGCATCTGATAATGGCAGATTGCTGCAGTTAGCACCAAATGGGAGAGTTTCAGTGAAGCACTAAATGGGAGAATTGGGGCAGGACAATACTTGATGTGGGAATAAGAGTAGTGCACCCCTAAATTGGACGAGGACATCAGTCAAAATGAGGATTGGTATAAGGCAAAAATGAATGGAGAACATGTTCAGGGCTTCAGTAATTGAGGGAAATAGTAATAAGCAACACTGAACTGGAGAATTGGTGCGGGCCATCAGTAAATGAGAGAGCTGGTGTACAGTGGAGCTAAATTAGCGAATTGGTGCTTGGCAACAGTAAATAGGAGAATTAGAGTAGGGCACCCTTAAATGGTAGAATCGGGCTAAAGCATCAGTAAAAGGAAGAATTAGTACAGGGAAATGAGTAACTGGGAGATTTGGTGGGAATCAATAAATGGGATATCTGCTGCACAGTGCCATCCCATTAGCAAATTGGTGGGAGTGGCAATATATTGTAAAATTGAATCAGAGCCTGTCTAATTTGGGAATAGAGGTCAACAAATCAATAATAAAAAAATGTTGCACGCATCGTTAAATTGGAGATTCAATTCAGAGCAACACAAAATGAAAAACAATTCAGCAGGGCATCGGAACGTGGAGGAAGTGTTTCAGGGAACAATTAACGAAATGAATTGATGCAGAGCAACAATAATTAGAGAATTCATGCAGGTGCCATTGAAGTCTAAGTGGGAGGAATGAGGCAGGATAACCTCAATGGATGAGTTGATGAAATTCCAGAAATAGTGCAGGATTGGTAAATATAAGAATTGGTGCAGAGAATTGGAGAACTAATTACAGCCTTTGAGATGTACAGCACAGAAAAAGACATTGCAGTGTCACGACTCCACGCCTAAATGTAAGAATTCTGGCAGCTCTCCATTACATTGAAGACTCATTGCCAGAAACAAGTAAATGGAAAATTGTGGAAAGGGCTTATCAATGTGTGAGCATTTGCAACAGGGCATCAGACCATGGGTGAATTAGTGCAGTTCAGCACTAAATGGGTGAGGTATGCTGTGTTGCACTAAATGGAAGGATTGGAGCAGGACAATACGTTTTGCGAGTAGGGCACCCCTAAATTGGGCGAGGGTATCAGTCAATATGAGGATTGGTGTAAAGCAAAACAGAAAAGAGAACATGTTCAGGGCTTCAGTAATGGGGGAAATGGTACTAAGCAACACTGAATTGGAGAATTGGTGCGGGCCATCAGTAAATGAGAGAGCTGGTGTACAGTGGAGCTAAATTAGAGAATTGGTGCATGGCAACAATAAATGGGAGAATTAGAGTAGGGGACCCTTAAATGGTAGAATCCGGCTCGGGCATCAGTAAATGGAAGATTTCGTACAAGATTTTGTGTAAAAGGGCAGTTTCGAGGGAATCAATAAATGGGAGATTCGGTGCATAGTGCAATTATATTGGAAAACTGTTGTTAGTGTTAATATATTAGAAAAGTAGAGCAGAGCATGTCTAAATTGGAGAATAGGGGCCTGGGGATCAATAAAAAGAAAAATGTTGCAAGCATCGGTAAATTGGAGATTCAGTTCAGTGCATGACTAATTGAAAACAATTCAGAAGGGCACCCATACATGGAAGAATTATTGGAGAATCATTCCAAGGAACTACTAAATGGAAGAATTGGGCAAGGGTTAATTGAAACAAGACAATTTGGAACAGGGTATCTGATAATGGCAAATTGGTGCAGTTCGAAACAAATGGGAGAGTTTCAGTTTAGCAGTGAATGGGGGAATTGGTGCAGTATAGCACTAATTGGAAAAATTGGGACAGGGCAGTACTTGAAGCGGGAATGAGAGTAGGGTACCCCTAAATTGGGCGAGGGCATCAGTCAATATGAGGATTGCTGTCAGGCGAAACTGAATGGAGAACATGTTCAGGGCTTCAGTAACTGCGGGAAATGGTACTAAGCAACACTGAATTATCGAGAATTGGTGCGGGCCATCAGGAAATGAGAGATCTGGTGCACAGTGGAGCTAAATTAGAGAATTGGTGCTTGGCAACAGTAAATGGGAGAATTAGAGTAGCGCACCCTTAAATGGTAGAATCGGGCCAGGGCACCAATAAATGGAAGAATTTGTGCAGGGATATGAGTAAATGGGAGATTTGGTGGGAAACAATAAATGGGGTATCTCATGCCCAGTGCTGTCCCATTAGAAAATTGGTGGGAGTGCCAATATATTGTAAAATTGAATCAGAGCATGTCTAATTTGGGGAATAGGGGCCAGCGAATCAATAATAAAAATGTTTCGCGTATCGGTAAATTGGAGATTCAGTTCAGTGCATCACTAAATGAAGAAAGAAATTCTGCAGGGCATCGGTACTTGGAAGATTTGTATCAGGGAACAATTAAATGGAAGGAATTGATGCAGGGCAGCAATAATTGGAGAATTCATGTCGGTGCCAAGTGGAAGGACTGGGGCAGAATAATGTCAATGAGTGAGTTAGTGAAATTCCAGAATTAGTGCAGGATTGGTAAGTGGGAGAATTGATGCAGGGAAGCGGAGCACTAATTAGAGCCTTAGAGATGTACAACACAGAAACAGACCCTTCAGTCCAACTTTCCCACGTGTATATTTAAGAATGCTGGCAGGGTTCCACAAAATTGGAGAATCATTGCAATAAATTACTAAATGGAAAAATTGGGAAAGGGCTTATCGAAACATGAGAATTTGCAAAAGGGCATAAGATAATGGGTGAATTAGTGCAGTTCAGCACTAATTGGGTGAGTTATGCTGTGTTGCACTAAATGGGAGAATTGGGCCATGACATTACCTTTTGAGAGACTTAGAGTAGGGCACCACTAAATTTGGCTTGGGCATCAGTCAGTATGAGGATTGGTGTAAGGCAATACTGAGTGGAGAACGTATTCAGGACATCAGCAATTAATGGAAATGGTGCTAAGCAACACTGAATTAGAGAATTGGTGTGGGGTATCAGTAAATGAGAGACCCATTGCAGGGTGCTGATATCTTCAAGAATTGGAGCAAATGGGGGAACGCAGGCAATGAATCAGTAAATAGGACAAATGTTAAAAAGTATTGTTGTTCCAGATTCAAAACAGTGTACCATGAAATGGGGGAATTGGTTCAGTTCATGATATAAGGGAATGTTTCTTTAGGATTGGTAATTTGGAGATTTGATGCAGGGATCGCAAATTCTGTCAGCGGACTGCTAAATGAGAGAATTGCTTCATGGAAATACTGAGTGGAAGTACTTGTGCACAGTGGAGCTAAATGAGAGAATGGGTGCATGGCACCAGTAAATGGGAGGATTCGAGTAGCGCACCCTTACATGGTAGAATCTGCTAAGGTATCAGTAAATGGAAGAATTAGTACAGGGGTACAAGTAAATAGGAGACTTAGTGGGAATCAATAAATGTGAGATTCGGTGAACAGAGTCATCACATTGGGAAACTGGTGTGTGTGTGTGTGTGTGTGTGTGTGTGTGTGTGTGTGTGAATATATTAGAAAATTGGAGCAGAGCATGTCTAACTTGGGAAATAGGGACCTGGGGGTCAATAAAAAGAAATATTGCAAACACCGGTGAATTTGACATTCAGTTCAGTTCACCACTAAATAAAAACAATTCAGCAGGGCACTCGCCCGTCGAAGAAGTGTTTCAAGGAACAATTAGATGGAAGGAATTGATGCAGGTCTTCAGTAATTAGGGAATTCCTGCAAGTGCCCTTAAATTGGGCAGGGTAATACTCAATGGGAGAGCTGGTGCAGTTTCAGGATTTTTGCAGCATTGGTAAATGAGAGAAATGGTGCAGAGCAGCGGAGCCATAAATAGACATACAATCATAGAGATGTATACCATAGAAACAGACACTTCAGTCCAACTTGTCTATAACTCAATTTTAGAATTCTGGCAGCTCTCCACGAAATTGGAGAACATTCCAAGGGACGACAAAATGGAAGAATTAGGCAAGGGCTTATCGAAATAAGAGAATTTGGAATTGGACATCCGATAATGGGAAATTGCTGCAGTTAGCACCAAATGGGAGAGTTTCATTGAAGCACTAAATGGAAGAATTGTGGGAGGACAATACTTGATGTGGGAATAAGAGTAGGGCACCCCTAAATTGGGCGAGGGCATCAGTCAATATGAGGATTGGTGTAAGGCAAAAATGAATGGAGAACTTGTTCAGGACATCAGTAATTGGGGGAAATGGTGCCAAGCAACACTGAATTGGAGAATCATTGTAGGCCATCAGTAAATGAGAGAGCTGGTGTACAGTGGAGCTAAATTAGAGAATTGGTGAATGGCAACAGTAAATGGGAGAATTAGAGTAGGGCACCCTTAAATGGTAGAATCGGGCTCGGGCATCAGTAAATGCAAGAATTAGTACAAGGATATGAGTAAAAGGGCGGTTTGGTGGGAATCAATAAATGGGAGATTCGGTGCATAGTGCAATTATACTGGAAAACTGTTGTGAGTGTTGTATCAGGGAACGATTAAATGGAAGGAATTGATCCAGGGCAACAATAATTGGAGAATTCATGTCGGTGCCAAGTGGAAGGACTGGGGCAGAATAATGTCAATGAGTGAGTTGGTGAAATTCTGGAATTAGTGCAGGACTGGTAAGTGGGAGAATTGGTGCAGGGAAGCGGAGCACTAATTAGAGCCTTAGAGATGTACAACACGGAAACAGATCCTTCAGTACAACTTGTCCACATGTATATTTAAGAATGCTGGCAGGGCTCCACTAAATTGGAGAATCGTTGCAATAAATTACTAAATGGAAAAATTGGGAAAGGGCTTATCAAAACGTGTGAATTTGCAACAGGGCATCAAATAATGGGTGAATTAGTGCCGTTCAGCACTAATTGGGTGAGTTTTGCTATGTTGCACTAAATGGGAGAATTGGGGCAGGACAATACTTGATGCGGGTATTTTGAGAGACTTAGAGTAGGGCACCCCTAAATTTGGCAAGGGCATCAGTCAGTATGGGGATTGGTGTAAGGCAATACTGAGTGGAGAACGTATTCAGGACATCAGCAATTAATGGAAATGGTGCTAAGCAACACTGAATTGTAGAATTGGTGTGGGGTATCAGTAAATGAGAGACCTGATGCAGGGTGCAATGAATCAGTAAATAGGACAAATTTGCAAAGGATTAGTGGTCCAGATTCAATAACAGTGTATCATGGAAATGAAGGAGTTTACCACTAAGGGGTGATATTTGCAGTTTTGGGAATTTGGAGATTTGATGCAGGGATCGCAAGATTAGAGATTTCTGGCAACAGACTGCTAAATGGGATAATTGTTGCAGGAAATACTGAATGGAAGAACTGGTGCACAGTGGATCTCAATTTGAGAATGGGTGCATGGCACCTGTAAATGAGAGAATTAGAGTAGGGCACCCTTAAATGGTAGAATCGGGTTAGGGCATCAGTAAATGGAAGAATTAGTTCATGGGTAGGAGTAAATTCGAGATATGGTGTTAATCAATAAATGGTAGATATGGTGTACAGTGCAATTCGTTTGGAAAACTGGTGGGAGTGTTCATATATTAGAAAAGTAGAGCAGAGTATGTCTAAATTGGGGAATAGGGACCTGGGGATTAATAAAATGAAAAATGTTGCAAGGATCGGTAAATTGGAGATTCAGTTCAGTGCATGACTAAATGAAAACAATTCAGCAGGGCACCCGTACGTGGAAGAATCATTGGAGAATCATTCCAAGGAACTACTAAATGGAAGAATTGGGCAAGGGCTAATCAAAACAAGAGAATTTGGAACAGGGCATCTGATAATGGCAATTTGGTGCAGTTAGCACCAAATGGGAAAGTTTCAGTTTAGCAGTGAATGGGAGAATTGGTGCAGTATAGCACTAAATGGAAAAATTGGGACAGGACAATACTTGATGCGGAAATGAGAGTAGGGCACCACTAAATTGGGCGAGGGCATCAGTCAATATGAGGATTGGTGTAAAGCAAAACGGAATGGAGAACATGTTCAGGGCTTCAGTAATTGGGGGAAATGGTACTAAGCAACACTGAACTGGAGAATTGGTGCGGGCCATCAGTAAATGAGAGACTTGGTGCACACTTGAGCTAAATTTGAGAATTGGTGTTTTGCAACAGTAAATGGGAGAATTAGAGTAGGGCACCCTTAAATGGTAGAATTGGGCTCGGGCATCAGTAAACGGAAGAATTAATACAGGGATATGAGTAAATGGGAGATTTCATGGGAATTAATAAATGGGATATCTGCTGCACAGTGCCATCCCATTAGCAAATTCGTGGGAGTGTCAAAATATTGTAAAATTGAATCAGAGCATGTCTAATTTGGGGAATAGAGGCCGGGGAATCAATAATAAAAAATGTGGCACGCATCGTTAAATTGGAGATTCAGTTCAGAGCATCACGAAATGAAAAACAATTCAGCAGGGCATCTGTACATGGAAGAAGTGTTACAGGGAATAATTAACGAAAGGAATTGATGCAGAGCAACAATAATTAGAGAATTCATGCAAGTGCCATTGAAGTCTAAGTGGGAGGACTGAGGCAGGATAACCTCAATGGGTGAGTTGGTGAAATTCCCGAAATAGTGCAGAATTGGTAAATATAAGAATTGATGCAGAGAAGTGCAGCACTAATTACAGCCTTTGAGATGTACAGCACAGAAAAAGACATTTCGGTGCAACGTCTACACGCCTAAATTTAAGAATTCTAGCAGCTCTCCATTACATTGAAGACTCATTGCCAGAAACAAATAAATGGAAAATTGTGGAAAGGGATTAGCAACTTTTGAGCATTTGCAACAGGGCATCAGATCATGGGTGAATTCCTGCAGTTCAGCACTAAATGGGTGTGTTATGCAGTGTTGCACTAAATGGGAGGATTGGAGCAGGACAATACGTTTTGGGCGATTTAGAGTAGGGCACCCCTAAATTGGGCGAGGGCATCAGTCAGTATGGGGATTGTTGTAAGACAAAACTGAGTGGAGAACTTGTTCAGGACGTCAATAATTGGGGGATTTGGTGCTAAGCAACACTGAATTAGAGAATCAGTGCGGGCCATCAGTAAATGAGTGAACTGGGGTACAGTGGAGCTAAATTAGAGACTTGGTGCATGGCAACAGTAAATGGGAGAATTAGAGTAGGGCACCCTTAAATGGTAGAATCGGCTCGGGCATCAGTAAATAGAAGAATTAGTACAAGGATATGAGTAAAAGGTTTGGTGGGAATCAATAAATGGGAGATTCGGTGCAGAGTGGAATTATATTGAAAAATGTTGTGAGTGTCAATATATTAGAAAAGTGGAGCAGAGCATGTCTAAATTGGGGAACAATAAAAAGAAAAATGTTGCAAGCATCGGTAAATTGGAGACTCTGTTCAGTGCATGACTAAATGAAAACAATTCAGCAGGGCATCTATGTGTGGAAGAACCATTGCAGAATCATTCCAAGGAACTACTAAATGGAAGAATTGGGCAAGGGTTAATCGAAACAAGAGAATTTGGAACAGGGCATCTGATAATGGCAAATTGGTGCAGTTAGCACCAAATGGGAGAGTTTCAGTTCAGCACTGAATGGAAGAATTGGTGCAGTTTAGCACTAAATGGGAAAATTGGGACAGGATAATACTTTATGCGGGAATAAGAGTAGGGCACCCATAAATTGGGCGAGGGCATCAGTCAATATGAGGATTGGTGTGAGGCAAAACTGAATGGAGAAATTATTCAGGGCTTCAGTAATTGGGGAAAATAGTGCAAAGCAACACTGGATGAGAGAATCGATGTGGGGGCCAACAGAAAATGAGAGTCCTGGTGCACAGTGGATCTAAATTTGAGAATTGGTGCTTGGCAAAAGAAAATGGGGGAATTAGAGTAGTGCACCCTTAAATGGTAGAATCGGGCCAGGGCACCAGTAAGTTGAAGAATTTGTGCAGGGATATTAGTAAATGGGAGTTTTGGTAGAAACAATAAATGGGATATCTGCTGCACCGTGCTGTCCCATTAGAAAATTGGTGGGAGTGCGATTAAATTGTAACATTGAATCAGAGCATGTCTAATTTCGGGAATAGGGGCCAGGGGATCAATAATAAAAAAATGTTGCACGCATCGTTAAATTGGAGATTCAGTTCAGTGCATCACTAAATGTAAAAAGAAATTCTGCAGGGCATCGGTAAGTGGAAGATTTGTATCAGTGAGCAATTAAATGAAAGGCATTGATGCAGGCCAACAATATTGGAGAATTCATGTCGGTGCCAAGTGGAGGGACTGGGGCAGAATAATGTCAATGAGTGAGTTGGTGAAATTCCCGAATTAGTGCAGGATTGGTAAGTGGGAGAATTGGTGCAGGGAAGCGGAGCACTAATGAGAGCCTTAGAGATGTACAACACGGAAACAGACCCTTCAGTCCAATTTGTCCACATGTATTTTTAAGAATGCTGGCAGGGCTCCACTAAATTGGTGAATCATTGCAATAAATTACTAAATGGAAAAATTGGGAAAGGGCTTATCGAAAAGTGAGAATTTGCAACAGGGCATCGAATAATGGGTGAATTAGTGCAGTTCAGCACTAATTGGGTGAGTTTTGCTATGTTGCACTAAATGGGAGAATTGGGGCAGGACATTACCTTTTGAGAGACTTAGAGTAGGGCACCCCTAAATTTGGCGAGGGCATCAGTCAGTATGAGGATTGGTGTAAGGCAATACTGAGTGGAGAACGTATTCAGGACATCAGCAATTAATGAAAATGGTGCTAAGCAACACTGAATTGGAGAATTGGTGTGGGGTATCAGTAAATGAGAGACCTGATGCAGGGTGCTGATAACTTCAAGAATTGGAGCAAAGGGGAGAACACGGGCAATGAATCAGTAAGTAGGAGAAATTTACAAAGGATTAGTGGTCCAGATTCAATAACAGTGTATCATGGAAATGAAGGAGTTGGTGCAGTTACCACTAAAAGGGTTGATATTGGCAGTTTTGGGAATTTCAAGATTTGATGCAGGGATCGCAAGATTAGAGATTTCTGGCAACAGACTACTAAATGGGAAAATTGTTGCAGGAAATACTGAATGGAAGAACTGGTGCACAGTGGATCTCAATTAGAGAATGGGTGCATGGCACCTGTAAATGAGAGAATTAGAGTAGCGCATCCTTAAATGGTTGAATCGGGCTAAGGCATCAGTAAATGGAAGAATTAGTTCATGGGTATGAGTAAATTCGAGATGTGGTGGGAATCAATGAATGGGAGATATGGTGTAAAATGCAATTGGTTTGGAAAACTGGTGTGAGTGTTCATATATTAGAAAATTGGAGCAGAGCATGTCTAAATTGGGGAATAGGGGCCAGGAAATCAATAAAAAGAAATGTTGCGATCATTGGCCAATTGCAGATTCTGTTCAGTGCATTACTAAATGAACAAATATAATCAGCAGGGCATCTGTACGTTGAAAATGTGTATGAGGGAACAACTAAATGGAAGGAATTGATGCAGAGCAACAATAATTGGAGAATTCATGCAGGTGCCATTAAAGATCCAAGTGGGAGGACTGAGGCAGGATAACACTCAATGGGTGAGTTGGTGAAATTCCCGAATTAGTGCAGGATTGGTAAATGGAAGAATTGGTGCAGGGAAGTGGAGCACTAATTACAGCCTCAGAGATGTACAGCACGAAAACAGACACTTCAGTACAACGTCTCCACGCCTAAATTTAAGAATTCTGGCAGCTCTCCATTAAATTTATGACTCATTGCCAGAAACAAATAAATGGAAAATTGTGGAAAGGGTGTAACGACGTGTGAGCATTTGCAACAGGGCATCAGATCATGGGTGAATTAGTGCAGTTCAGCACTAAATGGGTGAGTTATGCTGTGTTGCACTAAATGGGAGGATTGGAGCAGGACAATACGTTTTGGGAGATTTAGAGTAGGGCACCCCTAAATTGGGCGAGGGTATCAGTCAGTATGGGGATTGGTGTAAGACATTACTGAGTGGAGAACTTATTCAGGACATCAGTAATTGGGGGATTTGATGTTAAGCAACACTGAATTAGAGAATCAGTGTGGGCTATCAGTAAATGAGTGACCTGGTGCACAGTGGAGCTAAATTAGAGAATTGGTGCAAGGCAACAGTAAATGGGAGAATTAGAGTAGGGCACCCTTAAATGGTAGAATCGGGCTCGGGCACCAGTAAATGGAATCATTAGTATAAGAATATGAGTAAACGGGCAGTTTGGTGGGAATCAATAAATGGGAAGATCGGTGTACAGTGCAATTATATTGGAAAACTGTTGTGAGTGTCAATATATTAGAAACGTGGAGCAGAGCATGTCTAAATTGGGGAATAGGGGCCTTGGGATCAATAAAAAGAAAAATGTTGCAAGCATCAGTGAATTGGAGATTCAGTTCAGTGCATGACTAAATGAAAACAATTCAGCAGGGCACCCGTATGTGGAAGAATCAATGGAGAATTATTCCAAGGAACTACTAAATGGAAGAATTGAGCAATGGCTAATCGAAACAAGAGAATTTGGAACAGGGCATCTGAAAATGGCAAATTGCAGCAGTTAGCACCAAATGGGAGATTTTCAGTTTAGCAGTGAATGGAAGAATTGGTGCAGTGTAGCACTAAATGGGAAAATTGGGACAGGATCATACTTGTTGCAGGAGTGAGAGTAGGGCACCCTAAATTGGGCAAGGGCATCAGTCAATATGAGAATTGGTGTGAGCCAAAACTGAATGGTGAACTTCTTCAGGGCTTCAGTAATTGGTGGAAATGATGCTAAGCAACACTGAATGAGAGAATCAGCGCGGGGGCCAACAGAAAATGAGAGTCATGGTGCACAGTGGAGCTAAATTAGAGAATTGGTGCTTGGCAACATTAAATGGGAGGATTAGAGTAGTGCACACTTAAACGGTAGAATCGCGCCAGGGCACCAGTAAGTGGAAGAATTTGTGCAGGGATATGAGTAAGTGGGAGTTTTGGTGGAGACAATAAATGGGATATCTGCTGCACCGTGCTGTCCCATTAGAAAATTGGTGGGAGTACCAATATATTGTAAAATTGAATCAGAGCATGTCTAATTTGGGGAATAGGGGCCAGGGGATCAATAATAAAAAAAAGTTGCACGCATCGTTCAATTGGAGATTCAGTTCAGTGCATCACTAAATGGAAAAAGAAATTCTGCAGGGCATCGGTAAGTGAAAGATTTGTATCAGGAGCAATTAAATGGAAGGAATTGATCCAAGGCAGTAATAAATGGAGAATTCATGTCGGTGCCAAGTGGAAGGATTGGGGCAGAATAATGTCAATGAGTGAATTGGTGAAATTCCCGAATTAGTGCAGGATTGGGAAGTGGGAGAATTGGTGCAGGGAAGCGGAGCACTAATTAGAGCCTTAGAGATGTACAACATGGAAACAGACCCTTCAGTACAACTTGTCCACGTGTATATTTAAGAATGCTGGCAGGGCTCCACTAAATTGGAGAATCATTGCAATAAATTACTAAATGGAAAAATTGGGAAAGGGCTTATCGAAAAGTGAGAATTTGCAACAGGGCATAAGATAATGGGTGAATTAGTGCAGTTCAGCACTAATTGGGTGAGTTTTACTATGTTGCACTAAATGGGAGAATTGGGGCATGACATTACCTTTTGAGAGACTTAGAGTAGGGCACCCCTAAATTTGGCTTGGGCATCAGTCAATATGAGGATTGGTGTAAGGCAATACTGAGTGGAGAACGTATTCAGGACATCAGCAATTAATGGAAATGGTGCTAAGCAACACTGAATTGGAGAATTTGTGTGGGGTATCAGTAAATGAGAGACCTGGTGCTGTGTGCTGATAACTTCAAGAATTAGAGTAATGGGGAGAACATGGCCAATGAATCAGTAAATAGGACAAATTTACAAAGGATTAGTGGTCCAGATTCAATACAATGCACCACGGAAATGAAGGAGTTTGTGCAGTTTACCATTAAAGGGTTGATATTTGCAGTTTTGGGAATTTGGAGATTTGATGCAGGGATCGCAAGATTGGAGAATTCTGGCAACAGACTACTAAATGGGAAAATTGTTGCACGAAATACTGAATGGAAGAACTGGTGCACAGTGGATCTCAATTAGAGAATGGGTGCATGGCACCTGTAAATGAGAGAATTAAAGTAGGGCATCCTTAAATGGTTGAATCGGGCTAGGGCATCAGTAAATGAAAGAATTAGTTCAGGGGTATGAGTAAATTCGAGATATGGTGGGAATCAATAAATGGGAGATACGGTGTACAGTGCAATTGTATTGGAAAACTGGTGTGAGTGTCCATATAATAGAAAATTGGAGCAGAGCATGTCTAAATTGGGGAACGGGGCTAGGGAATCAATAAAAAGAAATGTTGCGATCATTGGTCTATTGGAGATTCTCTTCAGTGCTCTACTAAATGAACAAATATAATCAGCAGGGCATCTATACCTTGAAGATGTGTATCAGGGAACAACTAATGGAAGGAATTGATGCAGAGCAACAATAATTGGAGAATTCATGCAGGTGCCATTAAAGTCTTAGTGGGAGGACTGAGGCAGGATAACGCTCAATGGATGAGTTGGTGAAATTCCCGAATTAGTGCAGGATTGGTAAATGGAAGAATTGGTGCAGGGAAGTGGAGCACTAATTACAGCCTTAGAGATGTACAGCACGAAAACAGACACTTCAGTGCAACGTCTCCACGCCTAAATTTAAGAATTCTGGCAGCTCTCCACGAAATTGAAGACTCATTGACAGAAGCAAATAAATAGAAAATTTTGGAAAGGGCTTATTGGCGTGTGAGCATTTGCAACAGGGCATCAGGTCATGGGTGAATTCGTGCAGTTCAGCACTAAATGGGTGATGTATGCTGTGCTGCACTAATTGGGAGGATTGGAGCAGGAAATACCTTTTGGAAGATTTCGAGTAGGGCACCCCTAAATTGTGCGAGGGTATCAGTCAGTATGGGGATTGGTGTAAGAAAATACTGTGGAGAACTTGTTCAGGATGTCAGTAATTGGGGGATTTGGTGCAAAGCAACACTGAATTAGAGAATCAGTGCGGGCCATCAGTAAATGAGTGGCCTGGTTCACATTGGAGCTAAATTAGAGAATTGCTGCACGGCAACAGTAAATGGGAGAATTTGAGTAGGGCACCCTTAAATGCCCGGCTCGGGCATCAGTAAATTGAAGCATTAGTACAAGGATATGAGTAAAAGGGCGGTTTGGTGGGAATCAATAAATGGGAGATTCGGTGCAGAGTGCAATCATATTGGAAAACTGTTGTGAGTGTTAATATATTAGAAAAGTGGAGCAGAACGTGTCTAAATTGGGGAATAGGGGCCTGGGGATCAATAAAAAGAAAAATGTTGCAACATCAGTAAATTGGCAATTCTGTTCAGTGCATGACTAATTAAAAACAATTCAGCAGGGCACCCGTACGTGGAAGAATCATTGGAGAATCATTCCAAGGAACTACTAAATGGAAGAATTGGGCAAGGGTTAATCGAAACAAGAGAATTTGGAACAGGGTATCTGATAATGGCAAATTGGGGCAGTTAGCACCAAATGGGAGAGTTTCAGTTGAGCAGTGAATGGGAGAATTGGTGCAGTGTAGCACTAAATGGGAGAATTGGGACAGGACAGAACTTGATGCGGGAATGAGAGTAGGGTACCCCTAAATAGGGCGAGGGTATCAGTCAATATGATGATTGGTGTAAGGCAAAACTGAATGGAGAACATGTTCAGGGCTTCAGTAATTGGGGGATTTGGTGCTAAGCAACACTGAATTATCGAGAATTGGTGCGGGCCATCAGGAAATGAGAGACCTGGTGCACAGTGGAGCTAAATTAGAGAATTGGTGCTTGGCAACAGTAAATGGGAGAATTAGAGTAGTGCACCCTTAAATGGTAGAATCGGGCTCGGGCATCAGTAAATGGAAGAATTTGTGCAGGGATATGAGTAAATGCGAGATTTGGTGGGAAACAATAAATGGGATATCTCATGCCCAGTGCTGTCCCATTAGAAAATTGGTGGGAGTGCCAATGTATTGTAAAATTGAATCAGAGCATGTCTAATTTGGGGAATAGGGGCCAGGGGATCAATAATAAAAAATGTTGCACGTATCGTTAAATTGGAGATTCAGTTCAGTGCATCACTAAATGAAAAAAGAAATTCTGCAGGGCATCCGTACTTGGAAGATTTGTACGGGAACATTAAATGGAAGGAATTGATGCAGGGCAACAATAATTGGAGAATTCATGTCGGTGCCAAGTGGAGGGACTGGGGCAGAATAATGTCAATGAGTGAGTTGGTGAAATTCCCGAATTAGTGCAGGATTGGTAAGTGGGAGAATTGGTGCAGGGAAGCGGAGCACTAATTGGAGCCTTCGAGATGTCCAGCCTGGAAACAGACCCTTCAGTCCAACTTGTCCAAGCCAAAACTTAAGAATGCTGTCAGCTCTCCACTAAATTGGAGAATCATTGGAAGAAACGACAAAATGGAAAAATTGGGAAAGGGCTTATCGAAACGTGGGAATTTGCAACAGGTATTCGAGATAATGGTTGAATTATTGCATTTCAGAGCTAATGGGTGAGGTATGCTGTGTTGCACTAAATGGAAGAATAGGGGCAGGACATTAACTTTCTGGACATTTAGAGCAGGGCACCCCTAAATTGAGCGAGGGCATCAGTCAATATGAGGATTGGAGTAAGGCAACACTGAGTGGAGAACTTGTTCAGGACATCAGCAATTCGGGGAAATGGTGCGAAGCAACACTGAATTGGTGTGGGGTAACGGTAAATGCTGATAGCTTCGAGAATTGGAGCAAATGGGAGAACACGGGCATCATTAAATAGGACAAATGTTGCAAAGGATTAGAGGCCCAGATTCAATACAGTGCACCACGAAATGGAGGAATTGGTGCAGTTTACCACAAAATGGAAGAAAAGTGTCGGATCGGTCATTTGGAGATATGATGCATAAATCGCAAGATTAGAGAATTCGGGCAGCGGACTACTAATTGGGAGAATTGTTGCAGGAAATACTGAATGGAAGACCTGGTGCACAGAGGAGTTCAATTACAGGATGGGTGCATGGTACTAGGAAATGGAGAATTAGAGTAGGGCACCCTTAAATAGTAGAATCGGCTCGGGCATCAGTAAATGGAAGAATTAGTACAAGGATATGAGTAAAAGGGCGGTTTGGTGGGAATCAATAAATGGGAGATTCGGTGCACGGTGCAATTATATTGGAAAACTGTTGTGAGTGTCAATTTATTAGAAAATTGGAGCAGAGCATGTCTAAATTGGGGAATAGGGGCCTGGGGATCAATAAAAAGAAAAAATGTTGCAAGCATCGGTAAATTAGAAATTCAGTTCAGTGCATGACTAAATGAAAACAATTCAGTAGGGAACGCGTACGTGGAAGAATCATTGGAGAATCATTCCAAGGAACTACCAATTTTCCAATGCAATGGCTCTGGGCATTTATTGATTCCCACCAAGTCTCCCATTTACTTATACCCCTGAACTAATTCTTCCATTTACTGATGCCTTAGCAGATTCTACCATTTAAGGGTGTGCTACTCTAATTCTCCCATTTCCTGGTGCCATGCACCCATTCTCTGTGCTCCACTGTGCACCAGTTCTTCCATTCAGTATTTCCCTGCAACAATTCTCTCATTTAGTAGTCCACTGCCAGAATTTGCGATCCCTTCATCAAATCTCCAAATTTCCGATCCTACAGATATCTTACCTTTAGTGGTGAACAGCAACAACTCCCCCATCACGTGGTGCACTGTATTGAATCTGGAACAATAATCCTTTCCAACATTTGTCCTATTTACTGACTCAATGCCCGTGTTCTCCCATTTGATCCAATTCTCGAAGTTATCAGCACCCTGCACCAGATCTTTCATTTACTGATACCCCACAACAATTCTCCAATTCAGTGTTGCTTAGCACCATTTCCCCCATTACTGATTTTCTGAACAAGGTCTCTCCTCTGTGTTGCCTTACACCAATCCCCAAACTGACTGATGCCCTCGTCCAATTTAGGGGTGCCCTCCTCTAAATCTCCCAAAAGGTCATGTCCTGACCCAATTCTTCCATTCAGTGCAACACAGTATAACTCACCCATTTAGCTCTGAACTGCAATAATTCACCCATTATCTCGATGCTCTGTTACAAATTGTCACATTTCGATAAGCCCTTTCCAAATTGTTTCCATTTAGTCGTTTCTTCCAATGATTCCCCAATTTAGTGGAGAGCTGACAGCATTCTTAAGTTTTGGCTTGGACAAGTTGGACTGAAGCGTCTGTTTCCGGGCTGGACATCTCTAAGGCTCCAATTAGTGATCCACTTCCCTACACCAATTCTCCCACTTCCCAATCCTGCACTACTTCGGGAGTATTACCAACTCACCGATTGAGGTTATCCTGCCTCAGTCCTCCCACTTAGAATTTAATGGCACTTGCATGAAGTCTCAAATTATTGTTGCTCTGCATCAGTTCCTTCCATTTAGTTGTTCCCTGATACACATCTTCAACATATCTCTAAAAGTTGCCACCCAGGTGGCACGGTGGCACAGTGGTTAGCACTGCTGCCTCACAGCGCCTGAGACCCGGGTTCAATTCCCGACTCAGGCGACTGACTGTGTGGAGTTTGCACGTTCTCTCCGTGTCTGCGTGAGTTTCCTCCGGGTGCTCCGGTTTCCTCCCACAGTCCAAAGATGTGCGGGTCAGGTGAATTGGCCATGCTAAATTGCCCGTAGTGTTAGGTCAGGGGTAATTTAGGGGTATGGGTGGGTTGCGCTTCGGCGGGTCGGTGTGGACTTGTTGGGCCGAAGGGCCTGTTTCCGCACTGTAAGTAATCTAATCTGAATAGTGCTGTGAAGAAGGCATATGGCGTACTTGCTTTTGTTGGTAAAGGAATTGAGTTCCGGAGTCCTGAGGTCATGTTGCAGTTGTATAAGACTCTGGTGCGGCCACATCTGGAGTATTGTGTGCAGTTTTGGTCGCCATACTATAGGAAGGATGTGGAGGCACTGGAACGAGTGCAGAGGAGGTTTACCAGGATGTTGCCTGGTATGGTAGGAAGATCATATGAGGAAAGGCTGAGGCACTTGGGGCTGTTTTCATTGGAGAAAAGAAGGTTTAGGGGTGATACAAGATGATTAGGGGTTCAGATAGGATTGACCATGAGAACCTTTTTCCACGTATGGAGTCAGTTATTACGAGGGGGTATAGCTTTAAATTAAGGGGTGGTAGGTATAGGACTGATGTTAGGGGTAGATTCTTTACTCAGCGAGTCGTGAGTTCATGGAATGCCCTGCCAGTAACAGTGGTGGACTCTCCCTCTTTATGGGCATTTAAACGGGCATTGGATAGGCATATGGAGGAAAGTGGGCTAGTGTAGGTTAGGTGGGCTTGGATCGGCGCAACATTGAGGGCTGAAGGGCCTGTACTGCGCTGTATTTTTCTATGTTCTATATGGATGCCCTGCTGATTATAATTGTTCATTTAGTAGTGCACTGAACAGAATCTCCAATTTACCAATGATCGCAACTTTTCTTTTTATTGATTCCCTGGCCCCTATTCCCCAATTTAGACACGCTCTGCTCCAATTTTCTAATATATTGACACTCACACCAGTTTTCCAATATAATGGCACTGTGCACCGAATCTCCCATTTATTGATTCCCACCAAAACTCCCATTTACTCATATCCCTGTAACTAATTCTTCCATTTACTGATGCCCGAGCCCAATTTTACCATTGAAGGGTGCCCTACTCTAATTCTCCCATTTCCTGGTGCCATGCACCCATTTTCTAACTTAGCTCCAGCGTGCACCAGGTCTCTCATTTACTGATGGCCCGCACCAATTCTCCAATTCTTTGTTGCTTAGCACCATTTTCTCCAATTACTGACATCCTGAACAAGTTCTCCACTCAGTTTTGCCTTACACCAATCCTCATACGAATGATGCCCTCGCCCAGTTTAGAGGTGCCCTACTCCCATTCCTGCATCAAGTATTGTCCTGTCCCAATTCTCCCATTTAGTGCTGAACTGAAATTGTACCATTTAGTGCTCCACTGCACCAATTCTCCCATTTACAGCTAAACGGAAACTCTGCCATTTGGTGCTAACTGCACCAATTTGCCATTATCAGATGCACCGTTCCAAATTCTCTTGTTTTGATTAGCCCTTGCCCAATTCTTCCAATTTAGTAGTTCCTGGGAATGATTCTCCAGAATTCTTCGATTGAGACATAGACAAGTTGGAATGAAGTGTCTGTTTCCATGTTGTACATCTGTATGATTGCATAACTCTATTTATGGCTCCGCTGCTCTGCACCATTTCTCCCATTTACCAATCCTGCACATAATAGGGCTCTGGCCCGAAACGTGGAATTTTCTGGTCCTTGTATGCTGCCTAACCTGCTGTGCTTTAACCAGCAACACATTTTTAATCCTGCACATATCTTGAAACTGCACCAACTATCCCATTGAGTATTATCCTGCCTTATTTAAAGGCAGCTGCATGAGTTCTCCAATTATTAATGTCATCCATCAATTCCTTCCATTTGATTGTTCCCTGAAACACTTCTTCCACGTACAGATGCCCTGCTGAAGTGTTTTTATTTAGTGATGCACTGAACCGAATCTCCAATTTACCAATGCTTGCAACATTTCTTTTTATGGATTCCCTGGCCCCTATTCCCCAACTTAGACATGCTGTGCTCGAATTTTCCAATATATTGGCATTCCCACCAATTTTCTAATGTAACGGCACTGTGCACCAGACCTCCCATTTACTCACATCTCAGTGCTAATTCTTCTATTGACTGATACCCTGTTACCTTTCTCACATTTCGATAAGCTCTTACCCAATTCTCCCAATAAGTAGTCCCTTGCAATGATTGTCCAATTTCATGGAGCGCTGCCAGAATTCTTAAATTGACGCATGGACAAGTTGGACCGAAGGATCTGTTTCTATGTTGTAAATCTCGACGATTGTATGACCTACTGACCATGTAGGTGTGAACAACATACAAGGGTCTGCCTCGTCCCTCTCAGGAACTCACTGTTTAACTAAGAAGCTGACCCACTGGATTAATGTCTGTGTGCAGTGTTAATTAGCACAGGGCCAATCAGATCAGGGAGATCCCTTGGTGCCTTGCAGACTGCTGTGGGAGTAATGGGTTCTGGTTCCCTTCTCACAGATGCTGCCTTACCTGCTGAGGTTAGATTTCAGATCCCCAGGAACAGCAGGGTTTTCTCTTTATGCACTTTCTTTCTCCTTACTCAATGGGTCATTTGTAATGTTCAAGATCCCATATGTTTTCTATTTCCCCCTTTGAGCAGATCTTGTCACAGTAAAAGACCTGTGCACATGAACACCAAGGCAACTCTACCCATGTTCACATTTCAAACTCTGTAGTTCGGTCAAGTTTGTCTCTCTTTAGTATTTTATCCCCAACTCCATCACAGCGGGTTTCAGTCTGTTCATTTCCCTCCACAACCTTCTGCTATTTCCTGGTGACATTATTATTCGCCTGTCTGTACAAACAATCCTGTTGGTCAGTATCATCCGCAGTATCTTCTCCAAATCCAAGATGTCAAAGAAAATATTGATTGTCTTTTCTGTCTCAATAATAAATGACCATCTGTATCATTCGTATATAGAGAACAACATGGTTAAAATATTCATCCTTGCAGTAAAAAAAGCATATTGGATTTTAATTCTGCTGTTTGCAATTTGCAGTAATTTATGATCACTCAGCATTTTTCCGTCCGAGCACATTAATTCTCCATGGGGAGCTTGAGCCATTTATTACAATAGCTTCAGTTTTTGTCCATCCTCTTACGCAATAATTTGTGAAACAGATTGGACGGCCTTACCTTCATTCATCTTTTATTTTATTCCATCACATTTGTTGAATTTTAACTCCACACTGACTCTCCTTATACAGAGCCACCCTCTCCAGTTGGGTTTGTGTTGTTCTGCTCCAGGTATATTCCAAGTGTAAACAGCACCGGTGGCAAACTGACCCGCCTGTTGTCATCAGGAATAGATTCTTGTTGTACTTTTGAGACTGGTGTCATATTTTCAAACTTGTATGTTGGGGCAGTAGAATTACCCTTTGGGTAGAGAACTGGCTCGAAGGTAGAAGACATTATCACAATCACTGTGTCACTCTCACCCTGACCCCATCACACTTAATGCATCACGATCACCCTGATACCCTCACACTTACTGCGTAACTATCACTCTGACCCCTCACACTTACTGCATCACGATCACACTGACCCCATCACAATTACTGCATCACTATCATCCGGACCCCTCACACTTACTGCGACACTATCACCGTGACCCCATCACACTTGATGTGTCAATTTCACCCTGACCCCCTCACAATTGCTGTGTCACGATCACCCTGACCCCATCACACTTACTGAGTCAGTATCAGCCTGACCCCATCACCCTTACTGCAACACTATCATGCTGACCCCCTCACACTTACTGTGTCACTATCACCCTGAGCCCAGCACACTTACTGTTTCACTATCGCCCTGACCCCTCACACTTACTGCATCACGATCACCCTGATACCCTCACACTGACTGCATCACCATCACCTGTACCCCATCACACTTAGTGCATCACTGTGACACTGACCCCATCACACTTACTGTGTCAATACCTCCCAGAGCCACTCACACCTACTGCATCATTATCACCATGACCCCCTCACACTTACTGTGTCACTATCACCCCGTCCTGCTCACACTTACTGCATCACCATCAGCCTGACCCCATCACACTTATTGCTTCACTATCACACTGATCCCCTCACACGTACTGCGTCACTCTCACACTTACTGTGTAACTTACTGTGTAACTTTCACCCTGACCCCATCACACTACTGCATCACTATCACCCTGACCCCATCACACTTTCTGCGTCACTTGCAACTGACCCCATCACACTTACTGTGTCACGATCACCCTGATCCCCTCAGACCTATTGTATCACTATCACACTGATCCCCTCACACTTATTGTATCACGATCACACTAATCCCCTCACTCTTACTGCACCACTGTCTCCCTGACCCCATCACACTTGATGTGTCAATTTCATCCTGACCCCATCACACTTATTGTGTCACTTTCACCCTGACCCCATCACACTTACTGCATCACTATTACCCTGATCCCATCGAACTTGATTTGTCAATTTAACCCTGACCCCATCACACTTACTGCGGCACTATCACCCTGACCTCATCACACTTACTGCATCACTATCACACTGATCCCCTCACTCTAACGGCACCACTATCACCCTGACCGCATCACACTTAATGCATCACTGTCACCCTGACCCCAACACACTTACTGCGTCACTATCAGCCTGACCCCATCACACTTACTGTGTCACTATCGCCCTGACCCCATCACACTTACTGCATCACTATCACCCTGATTCCATCACACTTACTGCATCACTATCACCCTGACCCCATCACACTTACTGCATCACTATCACCCTGATCCCCTCAGACTTATTGTATCACTATCACACTGGTCCCCTCACACTTATTGTATCACTATAACACTAATCCCCTCACTCTTACTGCATCACTATCACCATGACCCCATCACACTTACTGTGTCACTATCACCCTGACCCCATCACACTTACTGCATCACTATCACCCTGATTCCATCACACTTACTGCATCACTATCACCCTGACCCCATCACACTTACTGTGTCACTATTACCCTGACCCCATCACACTTACCGCATCCCAATCACCCTGACCCCCTCACACTTACTGCATCACTTGCAAACTGGCCCCATCACACTTATTGCATCACTATCACACTGATCCCCTCACTCTTACTGCATCACTATCACCATGACCCCATCACATTTACTGTGTCACTATCACCCTGACCCCATCACTCTTACTGCATCACTATCACTCTGATCCTCTCACACTTACTGTGTAACTTTCACCTGACCCCATCACACTTACTGCCTCACAATCACCCTGACCCCATCACACTTATTGCGTCACTGTCATCCTTAACCCATCACACTTTCTGCGTCACTTGCAACTGACCCTATCACACTTACTGTGTCACTATCACCCTGATCCCCTCAGACTTATTGTATCACTATCACACTGATCCCCTCTCACTTATTGTATCACTATCACACTAATCCCCTCACTCTTACTGCACCACTGTCACCGACCGCATCACACTTACTGCATCATTATCATGCTGACCCCCTCACACTTACTGTGGCACAATCACCCTGACCCCATCACACTTGATGTGTCAATTTCACCCTGACCCCCTCACACTTGCTGTGTCACGATCGCCCTGACCCCATCACACTTACTGATTCACTATCAGCCTGACCCCATCACCCTTACTGCATCACTATCATGCTGACCCCCTCATACTTACTGTGTCACTATAACCCTGACCCCAGCACACTTACTGTTTCACTATCACCCTGACCCCTCACACTTACTGCATCACTATCACAAGGACCCATCACACTTACTGCATCACCATCACCTGTACCCCATCACACTTAGTGCATCACTGTGACACTGACACCATCACACTTACTGCGTCAATATCTCCCAGAGCCACTCACTCCTCCTGCATCATTATCACCATGACCCCCTCACACTGTGTAACTTTCACCCTGACCCCATCACACTTACGGCCTCACAATCACTCTGACCCCATCACACTTACTGTGTCACTGTCATCCTGACACCTTCACACTTTCTGCGTCACTTGCAACTGACCCCATCACACTTACTGTGTCACTATCACCCTGACTCCATCACACTTACTGCATCACTACCACCCTGATCCCATCACACTTACTGCGGCACTATCACCCTGACCTCATCACGCTTACAGCATCACTATCACCCTGATACCCTAACACTTATTGTATCACTATCACACTAATCCCCTCACCCTTACTGCACCACTATCACCCTGACCGCATCACACTTGATGTGTCAATTTCATCCTGACCCCATCACACTTACTGCATCACTATCACCCTGACCCCATCACACTTACGTTTTCACTATCACCCTGACCCCATCACACTTACTGCATCGCTATCACCCTGACCCCTCACACTTACTGCATCACTATCACCCAGACCCCATCACACTTACTGTGTCACTATCATCCTGATCCCATCACACTTAGTGCATCACTATCACCCTGACCCCATCACACTTACTCCATCACTATCACCCTGATCCCATCACACTTACTCCATCACTATCACCCTGACCCCCTCACACTTGATGTGTCAATTTCACCCTGACCCCCTCACACTTGCTGTGTCACGATCACGCTGAGCCCATCAAACTTACTGAGTCACTATCAGCCTGACCCCATCACCCGTACTGCATCATTATCATGCTGACCCCCCTCACACTTACTGTGGCACAATCACCCTGACCCCATCACACTTACTGCGTCACTGTTACCCTGACTTCATCACCCTTACTGCGTCACTTGCACACTGACCCCATCACACTAATTGTATCACTATCACACTGATCCCCTCAGTCTTTCTGCATCACTATCACCATGACCCCATCACACGTACTGCGTTGCTATCACCCTGATCCCATCACACTTACTGCATCACTATCTCCCTGACCCCCTCACACTTACTGCATCACTATCTCCCTGATCCCCTCACACTTACTGCATCACTATCACCCTGACCCCATCACACTTACTGCACTTCTATCACCCTAACACCATCACACTTGCTGCATCATCATCACCCTGATGCCCTCACACTTATTGTATCACTATCACACTGATCCCCTCACTCTAACTACACCATATCACCCTGACCCCATCACACATGATGTGTCAATTTCACCCTGACCCCCTCACACTTTCTGCATCACTTGCAACTGACCCTATCACAGTTACTGTGTCACGATCACCCTGATCCCCTCAGACTTATTGTATCACTATCACACTAATCCCCTCACTCTTACTGCACCACTGTCACCCTGACCGCATCACACTACTGCGTCACTGTCACCCTGACCCCATCACACTTACTGCGGTACTATCACCCTGACCCCATCACACTTATTGTGTCACTATCACACTACTCCCCTCACTCTTACTGCACCAATATCACCCTGACCGCATCACACTTAATGCATCACAGTCGCCCTGACCCCATCACACTTACTGCGGCACTATCACCCTGACAGCATCACACTTGATGTGTCAATTTAACCCTGACCCCATCACACTTACTGCGGCACTATCACCCTGACCTCATCAGACTTACTGCATCACTATCACCCTGATCCCCTCACACTTATTGTGTCACTATCACACTACTCCCCTCACTCTTACTGCACCAATATCACCCTGACCGCATCACACTTAATGCATCACAGTCGCCCTGACCCCATCACACTTACTGTGTCACTATTACCCTGACCCCATCACACTTACCGCATCCCAATCACCCTGACCCCCTCACACTTACTGCATCACTTGCAAACTGGCCCCATCACACTTATTGCATCACTATCACACTGATCCCCTCACTCTTACTGCATCACTATCACCATGACCCCATCACATTTACTGTGTCACTATCACCCTGACCCCATCACTCTTACTGCATCACTATCACTCTGATCCTCTCACACTTACTGTGTAACTTTCACCTGACCCCATCACACTTACTGCCTCACAATCACCCTGACCCCATCACACTTATTGCGTCACTGTCATCCTTAACCCATCACCCTTTCTGCGTCACTTGCAACTGACCCTATCACACTTACTGTGTCACTATCACCCTGATCCCCTCAGACTTATTGTATCACTATCACACTGATCCCCTCTCACTTATTGTATCACTATCACACTAATCCCCTCACTCTTACTGCACCACTGTCACCGACCGCATCACACTTACTGCGTCACTGTCACCCTGACCTCATCACACTTACTGCGGTACTATCACCCTGACCCCATCACACTTGATATATCAATTTAACCTTGACCCCATTACACTTACTGCATCACAATCACCCTGACCCCACCACAATTGATGTGTCAATTTAACCCTGACACCATCACACTTACTGCATCACTATCACCCAGACCCCATCACACTTACTGTGTCACTATCATCCTGATCCCATCACACTTAGTGCATCACTATCACCCTGACCCCATCACACTTACTCCATCACTATCACCCTGATCCCATCACACTTACTCCATCACTATCACCCTGACCCCCTCACACTTGATGTGTCAATTTCACCCTAACCCCCTCACACTTGCTGTGTCACGATCACGCTGAGCCCATCAAACTTACTGAGTCACTATCAGCCTGACCCCATCACCCGTACTGCATCATTATCATGCTGACCCCCTCACACTTACTGTGGCACAATCACCCTGACCCCATCACACTTGATGTGTCAATTTCACCCTGACCCCCTCACACTTGCTGTGTCACGATCGCCCTGACCCCATCACACTTACTGAGTCACTATCAGCCTGACCCCATCACCCTTACTGCATCACTATCATGCTGACCCCCTCATACTTACTGTGTCACTATAACCCTGACCCCAGCACACTTACTGTTTGACTATCACCCTGACCCCTCACACTTACTGCATCACTATCACAAGGACCCATCACACTTACTGCATCACCATCACCTGTACCCCATCACACTTAGTGCATCACTGTGACACTGACACCATCACACTTACTGCGTCAATATCTCCCAGAGCCACTCACTCCTCCTGCATCATTATCACCATGACCCCCTCACACTTACTGTGTAACTTTCACCCTGACCCCATCACACTTACGGCCTCACAATCACCCTGACCCCATCACACTTACTGTGTCACTGTCATCCTGACACCTTCACACTTTCTGCGTCACTTGCAACTGACCCCATCACACTTACTGTGTTACTATTACCCTGACTCCATCACACTTACTGCATCACTACCACCCTGATCCCATCACACTTACTGCGGCACTATCACCCTGACCTCATCACGCTTACAGCATCACTATCACCCTGATACCCTAACACTTATTGTATCACTATCACACTAATCCTGTCACCCTTACTGCACCACTATCACCCTGACCGCATCACATTTAAAGCATCACTGTCGCCCTGCCCCCTCACACTTCCTGCGTCACTTTCACCCTGCTCCCCTCACACTTACTGCATCACAATCACCCTGACCCCATCACACTTGATGTGTCAATTTCATCCTGACCCCATCACACTTACTGCATCACTATCACCCTGACCCCATCACACTTACGTTTTCACTATCACCCTGACCCCATCACACTTACTGCATCGCTATCACCCTGGCCCCTCACACTTACTGCATCACTATCACCCTGACCCCATCACACTTACTGCGTCACTGTTACCCTGACTTCATCACCCTTACTGCGTCACTTGCACACTGACCCCATCACACTAATTGTATCACTATCACACTGATCCCCTCAGTCTTTCTGCATCACTATCACCATGACCCCATCACACGTACTGCGTTGCTATCACCCTGATCCCATCACACTTACTGCATCACTATCTCCCTGACCCCCTCACACTTACTGCATCACTATCTCCCTGATCCCCTCACACTTACTGCATCACTATCACCCTGACCCCATCACACTTACTGCACTGCTATCACCCTAACACCATCACACTTACTGCATCATCATCACCCTGATGCCCTCACACTTATTGTATCACTATCACACTGATCCCCTCACTCTAACTACACCATATCACCCTGACCCCATCACACATGATGTGTCAATTTCACCCTGACCCCCTCACACTTTCTGCATCACTTGCAACTGACCCTATCACAGTTACTGTGTCACGATCACCCTGATCCCCTCAGACTTATTGTATCACTATCACACTAATCCCCTCACTCTTACTGCACCACTGTCACCCTGACCGCATCACACTACTGCGTCACTGTCACCCTGACCCCATCACACTTACTGCGGTACTATCACCCTGACCCCATCACACTTGATATGTCAATTTCATCCTGACCCCATCACACTTACTGCGGCACTATCACCCTGACAGCATCACACTTGATGTGTCAATTTAACCCTGACCCCATCACACTTACTGCGGCACTATCACCCTGACCTCATCAGACTTACTGCATCACTATCACCCTGATCCCCCCACACTTATTGTGTCACTATCACACTACTCCCCTCACTCTTACTGCACCAATATCACCCTGACCGCATCACACTTAATGCATCACAGTCGCCCTGACCCCATCACACTTACTGTGTCACTATCACCCTGACCCCATCACACTTACCGCATCCCAATCACCCTGACCCCCTCACACTTACTGCATCACTTGCACACTGGCCCCATCACACTTATTGCATCACTATCACACTGATCCCCTCACTCTTACTGCATCACTATCACCATGACCCCATCACACTTACTGTGTCACTATCACCCTGACCCCATCACTCTTACTGCATCACTATCACTCTGATCCTCTCACACTTACTGTGTAACTTTCACCTGACCCCATCACACTTACTGCCTCACAATCACCCTGACCCCATCACACTTATTGCGTCACTGTCATCCTTAACCCATCACCCTTTCTGCGTCACTTGCAACTGACCCTATCACACTTACTGTGTCACTATCACCCTGATCCCCTCAGACTTATTGTATCACTATCACACTGATCCCCTCTCACTTATTGTATCACTATCACACTAATCCCCTCACTCTTACTGCACCACTGTCACCGACCGCATCACACTTACTGCGTCACTGTCACCCTGACCTCATCACACTTACTGCGGTACTATCACCCTGAGCCCATCACACTTGATATATCAATTTAACCCTGACCCCATCACACTTACTGCATCACAATCACCCTGACCCCACCACACTTGATGTGTCAATGTAACCCTGACACCATCACACTTACTGCATCACTATCACCCAGACCCCATCACACTTACTGTGTCACTATCATCCTGATCCCATCACACTTACTGCATCACTATCACCCTGACCCCATCACACTTACTGCATCACAATCACCCTGACCCCACCACACTTGATGTGTCAATTTAACCCTGACACCATCACACTTACTGCGGCACTATCACCCTGACCCCATCACACTTACTGCGGCACTATCACCCTGACCTCATCACACTTACTGCATCACTATCACCCTGATCCCCTCACACTTATTGTGTCACTATCACACTACCCCCCTCACTCTTACTGCACCAATATCACCCTGACCCCATGACACTTACTGCATCACTATCACCCTGACCCCATCACACTTGATGTTTCAATTTAACCCTGACCCCATCACACTTACTGTGGCTGTATCACCCTGACCCCATCGCACTTGCTGTGACACTATCACCCTGACCCCATCACACTTACTGCATTACTATCACCCTGATGCCCTCACACTTATTGTATCGCTACCACACTAATCCCCTCACTCTTACCGCATCATTATCACCCTGACTGCATCATACTTACTGCGTCACTGTCGCCCTGACCCCATCACAATTACTGCGGCACTATCACCCTGACCCCATCACACTTACTGCGTCACTGTCACCCTGACCCCATCACACTTACTGCATCACCATCACCCTGACCCCATCACACTTAGTGCATCACTGTGACCCTGACGCCAATACACTTACTGCATCAATATCTCACAGAGCCAATCACACCTACTGCGTCATTATCACCATGACCCCCTCAAACTTACTGTGTCACTATCACCCTGACCCCATCACACTTACTGCATCACTAGCAACCTGATCCCCTCACACTTACTGCATCACTATCACCTGGACCCCATCACACTTACTGCATCACTATCACCCTGACCCCTCACACTTATTGCGTCGCTTTCACCCTGCTCCTCTCACACTTACTGCATCACAATCACCCTGACCCCATCACACTTATTGCATCACTATCACCCTAACCCCACCACCCTTTCGGCGTGACATTCACACTGGCTGCATCAGACTTAATGCATCACTATCACCCTGACCCCATCACACTTACCGCATCACTAGCAACCTGATCCCCTCACACTTACTGCATCACTATCACCCTGACCCCATCACACTTATTGCATCACTATCACCCTAACCCCATCACACTTACTGCATCACTATCACTCTGACCCCATCTCACTTACTGCATCACTTTTACCCTGACCTCATCACCCTTTCTGCGTCACTTGCACACTGACACCATCACACGTATTGTATCACTATCATACTGATCCCCTCACTCTTACTGCATCACTATCATCCTGATCCCATCACACTTACCGCATCACTATCACCCTGACCCCCTCACACTAACTGCATCACTATCACCCTGATCCCCTCACACTTATTGTATCACTTTCACACTGATACCCTCACTCTTACTGCATCACTACCACCCTGACCCCATCACACTTACTGCATTGCTAATACCCTAACCCCATCACAATTACTGAATCATCATCACCCTGATACCCTCACACTTATTGTATTACTATCACACTGATCCCCTCACTCTTACTGCACCATATCACCCTGACCCCATCACACTTGATGTGTCACTGTCACCCTGACCCCATCCCACTTACTGTGTCACTATCACCCTGACCACATCACACTTACTGCATCATTATCACCCTGACCCCATCACACTTGATGTTTCAATTTAACCCTGACCCCATCACACTTACTGCGTCACTGTCACCCTGATCCCCTCACACTTATTGTATCACTATCACACTAATCCCCTCACTCTTACTGCACCACTATCACCCTGACCGCATCACACTTAATGCATCACTGTCGCCCTGACCCCATCGCACTTAATGCGTCACTATCACCCTGACCACATCACACTTCCTGCATCACTATCACCCTGATCCCCTCACACTTATTGTGTCACTATCACACCAATCCCCTCACTCTTACTGCAGCACTATCACCCTGACCCCTCACACTTACTGCGTCACTATCGTCATGACCCCATCACACTTACTGCGGTACTATCTCCCTGACCCCATCACACTTACTGTATCACTATCACCCTGATCCCATCACTCTTACTGTATCACTATCACCCTGATCCCATCACACTTAGGTGTTGCTATCGTGGGCGGCACGGTGGCACAGTGGTTAGCACTGCTGCCTCACAGCGCCTGAGACCCGGGTTCAATTCCCAATTCTGGTGAATTGGCCATCCTAAATTGCCCGTCGTTTTAGGTAGGGGTAAATGTAAGGGCATGGATGGGTTGAGCTTCAGCGGGTCGGTGTGGACTTGTTGGGCCGAAGGGCCTGTTTCCACACTGTAAGTGATCTAATCACCCTGATCCCATCACACTTACCGCATCACTATCATCCTGAACCCTTCACACTTACTGCATCACTATCACCCTGATCCCCTCACACTTATTGTATCACTATCACACTGATCCCATCGCTCATACTGCATCACTAATACCCTGATCCCATCACACTTACTGCGTTGCTATCACCCTGTCCCCATCACACTTACTGCGTCATTATCACCCTGATACCCTCACACTTATTGTAATACTATCACACTGATCCCTTCACTCTTACTGCACCACTATCACCCTGACCGCATCACACTTGATGTGTCATTTTCACCCTGACCCCATCACACTTACTGCGTCACTATCACCCTGACCCCATCACACTTACTGCATCACTAACATCCTGACCCGCTCACACTTGCTGCATCGCGATCACTCTGAACCCATCACACTTATTGCGTCACTATCACCCTGACCCCTCTCACTTACTGCATCGCCATCACTCTGTCCCCCTCACGACCTACTGCATCACTATCTCCCTGACCCATCACACTTCCTGCATCACTATCACCCTGAACCCATCACACTTACTGAGTCACTATCACCCTGATCCCCTCACACTTACTGCGTCACTGTCGCCCTGACCCCATCACACTTACTGCATCATTATCACCCTGACACGCTCACACTTACTGCCTCACTATCACCCTAATCCCCTCACACTTACCGCGTCACTATATCCCTGGTACCTTCACACTTATTGCGTCAGCATCACCCTGACCCCATCACATTTACTGCGGCACTATCAGTCTGACGCCATCACACTTATTGCTTCACTATCACCCTGATCCCCTTACATTGACTGCCTCACTATCAACCTTACCCCCTCTCACTTACTGCATCACTATCACCCAGATCCCATCACACTTACTGCGTCAGTATCACTCTGATCCCCTCACACTTCTTGTGTCACTATCACCCTGACCGCATGACACTTAGTGCATCACTATCACCCTGACCCCATAACACTTACAGCGTCACTATCACCCTGACCCCTCACACTTACTCCATTGCTATCACACTGATGCTATCACACTTACTGCATCACTATCACACTGACTCGCTCACACTTACTGCCTCACTATCACCCTGATCCCCTCACACTTACCGCGTCACTATCTTCCTGGTACCTTCACACTTACTGCATCACTATCACCCTGACCCCCTCACACTTACTGTGTCACTATCACCCTCTCCTGCTCACAATTACTGCATCACTATCAGTCTAAACCCATCACACTTACTGCATCACCATCAGCCTGGCCCCATCACTCTTATTGCGTCACTATCACCCTGACCCCATCCCACGTAATGGGTCACTATCACCCTGATCCCCTCACACCTACTGTGTCACTTTCACCCTTACCCCATCACACTTACTGCCTCACAATCACCCTGGTCCCCTCACACTTACTGCATCACTATCACCCTGATCCCCTCACACTTACTGCATCACTGTCACCTGGACCGCATCTCCCTTGCAGCGTCACATCCACACTGACCCCCTCACACTTACTGCCTCAATACCTACCAGAGCCACACACACTTACTGCGTCACTATCACCCTGACCCCCTCACACTTACTGTGTGACTATCACACTGACCTCCTCATACTTACTGCATGACTATCACCCTGATCCCATTACACATACTGCATCAATTTCTACCAGAGCTACTCACACTTACTGCATCACTATCACACTGACCCCCTCACACTTACTGTGTCACTATCACACTGTCCTGCTCACACTTACTGCATCACTATCAGTCTAAGCCCATCACACTTACTATATCACCATCACCCTGACCCCATCACACTTACTGGATCACTATCACCCTGATCCACTCTCATTTACTGCATCACTATCACGCTGACGCCCTCACACTTACTGTGTCACTATCACCCTGATCACCTTACACTTACTGAGTCGCTATCACCTTGACTCCCTCGCACTTAGTGTGTCATTATCACCCCGACCCCAGCACACTTACTGCATCGCTATCACTATGGCCCCCTCACACTTAGTGCGTCACTATCACTCTGACCCCCTCACACTTACTGCATCACTATCACCCTGATCCAATCACATTTGTTGCATCAATATCAGCCTGACCCCTCACACTTACTGCATCACTATCACCCTGATGCCCTCACACTAATTGTATCACTATCACACTGATCCCCGCACACTTACTGCACCACTATTAGACTGAAGGCATCACACTTGATGTGTCAATTTCACCCTGACCCCATCACACTTACTGCATCACTGTCACCCTGACCCCATCACCCTTTCAGCGTCACTATCACCCTGACCCCATCACACTTACTGCGTCATTATAACCCTGACCCCCATCACACTTACTGCATCACTATCACAGGGACCCCATCACACTTACTGCATCACAATCAACCTGACCACATCACTCTTAGTGCATCACTGTGACCCTGACCCCATCACACTTACTGCGTCAATATCTCCCAGAGCCACTCACTCCTCCTGTGTCATTATCACCATGACCCCCTCACACTTACTGTGTCACTATCAGTCTAATACCATCACACTAATTACATCACCATCACCCTGATCCCCCCCACACTTACTGCATCACTATCATCCTGACCGCATCACTCTTACTAAATCACTATCACCCGGACCCCATCACAGTTACTTTATCACTATTATTCTGACCCCTCACACTTACTGCGTCACTTTCACCCTGATCACCACACACTTGCTGCATCACAATCACTCTGACCCCATCACACTTACTGCATCACTATCACCCTAACCCCAACATCCTTTCAGCGTCACATTCACCCTGACCCCATCACACTTACTGCGTCACTATCACCCTGACCCCATCACACTTACTGCATCATGATCACCCTGACCTCATCGCACTTACTGAATCACTATCACCCTGATCCCCTCACACTTATTGTATCACTATCACACTAATCCCCTCACACTTACTGCACCACTATTACCCTGACCCTCATCACACTTGATGTGTCAATTTAACACTGACGCCATCACACTTACTGCTGCACTATCACCCTGACCCCTTCACACTTACTGCATCACTATCACCCTGATCCCCTCACACTTATTGTATCACTATCACACTAATCCCCTCACTCTTACTGCACCACTATCACCCTGACCGCATCACACTTACTGCAGCACTATCACCCTGACCTCATCGCACTTTCTGCATCACTATCATCCTGATACCCTCACAATTATTGTATAACAACCACACTAATCCCCTCACTCTTACTGCGGCACTATCACCCTGACCCCATCACACTTACTGCATCACTGTCACCCTGACCCCATCACACTTACTGTGCCACAATCACCCTGACCCCATCACACTGCATCACTCTCACCCTGATCCCCTCACACTTATTGTGTCACGATCACACCAATCCCCTCACTCTTACTGCAGCACTATCACACTGACCCCTCACACTTACAGCGTCGCTATCGCCATGACCCCATCACACTTACTACGGTACTACCTCCCTGACCCCATCACACTTGATGTGTCAATTTTACCCTGTCCCCATCACACTTACTGCATCACTATCACCCTGACCTCATCACACTTACTGCATCACTACCACCCTGATCCCATAACACTTACTGCATCACTATCACCCTGACCCCCTCACACTTACTGCATCACTATCACCCGGACCCCATCACACTTAGTGCATCTCTATCACCCTGACCCCTCACACTTACTGCATCACTACCACCCTGACCCCCTCACACTTACTGTGTCACTATCACCCTGTCCTGCTCACACTTACTGCATCACTATCAGTCTTACCCCATCACACTTACTGCATCACCATCAGCCTGACCCCATCACTCTTCTTGTGTCACTATCACCCTGACCCCATCACACTTATTGTGTCACTATCACCCTGGCCCCCTCACACTTACTGCGTCACTATCACCCTGATCCCCTCACACATACTGCGTCACTGTCACCCTGACCGCATCACCCTTTCAGCGTCACATTCACACTGACCCCCTCACACTTGCTGCCTCAGTACCTGCCAGAGCCACCCACACTTACTGCTTCACTATCACCCTGATCCCCTCACACTTACTGTGTCACTATCACCCTGTCCCCATCACACCTACTGCGTCACTATCACCCTGACCACCTCACACTTACTGTGTCACTATCACCCTGATCCCCTTACACTTACTGTGTCGCTATCACCTTGGCCCCCTCGCACTTAGTGTGTCACTATCACCCCGACCCCATCACACTTTCTGCGTCGCTATCACCCTGACCCCCTCACACTTCGTGTGTCACTATCACTCTGACCTCCTCACACTTACTGCATTACTATCATCCTGACCCCTCACACTTACTGCATCACTTTCACCCTGATACCCTCACACTTATTGTATCATATCACACTGATCCCCACACACTCACTGTACCACTATTACCCTGACCGCATCACACATGATGCGTCAATTTCACCCTGACCCCATCACACTTACTGCGGCACTATCACTCTGATCCCATCACACTTACTCCATCACTATCACCCTGATCCCATCACACTTACTGCGTCACTGTCACTCTGTCCCCTTCACACTCAGTGCATCACTATCTCCCTGACCCATCACACTTACAGCGTCAGTATCACTCTGATCCCCTCACACTTATTGTGTCACTATCACCCTGACCTCCTCAAACTTACTGCATCAATATCACCCTCATCCCATCACACTTACTGTGTCACTATCACCCTGAGCCCCTCACACTTACTGTGTCAGTATCACACTGACCTCCTCACACTTGCTGCGTCACTGTCACCCTAACCGCTCACACTTACTGCATCGCTATCACTCTGACACCCTCACACTTACTGCCTCATTATCACCCTGATCACCTCACCCTTACTGTGTCATTATCACCCTGACCCCATCACACTTACTGTGTCACTATCACCCTGACCCCATCACACTTACTGCGTCACTAACACTCTGATCCCATCACACTTACTGCATCACTATCACGCTGATCCCATCACACTTACTGTGTCACTATCACCCTGAGCCCCTCACACTTACGGTGTCAGTATCACACTGACCTCCTCACACTTGCTGCATCACTATCACCCTAACCGCTCACATTTACTGCATCGCTATCACTCTGACACCCTCACACTTACTGCCTCATTATCACCCTGATCCCCTCACCCTTACTGTGTCATTATCACCCTGACCCCATCACACTTACTGTGTCACTATCACCCTGACCCCATCACACTTACTGCGTCACTATCACTCTGACCCCATCACACTTACTGTGTCACTATCACCCTGACCCCATCACCACTTACTGCATCATTATCACCCTGACCCCCTCACACTAACTGTGTCACTATCACCCTGATCACCTTACACATACTGCGTCGCTCTCACCTTGACCCCCTCGCACTTAGTGTGTCACTATCACCCGGACCCCATCACACTTACTGCGTCGCTATCACCCTGAACGCTCACACTTACTCCATCACTATCACGCTGATGCCATCACAGTTACTGCATCACTATCACCCTGATTCGCTCACACCTACTGCCTCACTATCACCCTGAACCCCTCACACTTACCGCATCACTATCTCCCTGGTACCTTCACACTTAGTGCGTCACAATCAGCCTGACCCCATCACACTTACTGCAGCACTATCACCCTGACCCCATCACACTTATTGCGTCACTATCACTCTGACCCCATCACACTTATTGCGTCACTATCACACTGGTTCCCTCACACTTACTGCGTCACTGTCACCCTGACCGCATCACCCTTTCAGCGTCACATTCACACTGACCCCCACACACTTACTGCCACAATACCTACCAGAGCCACCCACACTTACTGCGTCACTATCACCCTGACCCCCTCACACTTACTGTGTCACTATCACCCTGTCCTGATCACACTTACTGCATCACTATCAGTCTAACTCCATCACACTTACTGTATCACCATCAGCCTGACCCCATCACTCTTCCTGTGTCACTACCACTCTGACCCCATCACACGTATTGCGTCGCTATCACCCTGATCCCCTCACACTTACTGCGTCACTATTACCCTGACCCCTCACACTTACTGCGTCACTATCACACTTAACTCCACATACTTGCATCACTATCACCCTGATCCCACACACATACTGCATCAATTTCTGCCAGAGCAACTCACACTTACTGCGTCAATATCACTCTGACCCCCTCACACTTACTGTGTCACTATCACCCTGTCCCCATCACACTTACTGCATCACTGTCAGTCTAACCCCATCACACTTACTGCATCACCATCAGCCTGACCCCATCACTCTTACTGCGTCACTATCACTCTGACCCCATCACACGTATTGCGTCACTATCACCCAGATCCCCTCACACTTACTGCGTCACTATCACCTGATCCCCTCACACTTACTGCGTCGCTATCACCCTGAACCCTCACACTTACTCCATCGCTATCACGCTGATGCCATCACAGTTACTGCATCACTATCACCCTGATTCGCTCACACCTACTGCCTCACTATCACCCTGACCGCATCACCCTTTCAGTGTCGCATTCACACTGACCCCCTCACACTTACTGCCTCAATACCTACCAGAGCCACCCACACTTACTGCGTCACTATCATCCTGACCCCCTCACACTTACTGTGTCACTATCACACTGACCTCCTCATACTTGCATCACTATCACCCTGATCCCATCACACATACTGTATCAATTTCTACCAGAGCAACTCACACTTACTGTGTCAATATCACTCTGACCCCCTCTTACTAACTGCATCACTATCACACTGTCCTGCTCACACTTACAGCATCACTATCAGTCTAACCCCATCACACTTACTGTGTCACCATCACCCTGATCCCCTCACACTTACTGCGTCACTCTCACCCTGACCGCATCACCCTTTCAGCGTCACATTCAAACTGACCCCATCACACTTCCTGCCTCAATACCTACCAGATCCACCCACACTTACTGCGTCACTATCACCCTGACCCCCTCACACTTACTGTGTCACTATCACACTGACCTCCGCATACTTGCATCACTATCACCCTGATCCCATCACACATACTGCATCAATTTCTACCAGAGCCACCCACACTTACTGCGTCACTATCACCCTGACCCCCTCACACTTACTGTGTCACTATCAACCTGTCCTGCTCACACGTACTGCGTCACTATCAGTCTTACCCCATCACACTTACTGCCTCGCTATCACCTTGACCCCCTCACACTTCGTGTGTCACTATCACCCTGACCCCATCACACTTACTGCATCGCTATCACCCTGACCCCCTCACACTTCGTGTGTCACTATCACTCTGACCCCCTCACACTTACTGCATCACTATCACCCTGACCCAATCACATTTGTTGCGTCATTATCATCCTGACCCTTCACACTTACTGCATCACTATCACCCTGACCCCCTCACACTTACTGCATCACTATCACCCTGACCCCTCACACTTACTGCGTCACTATCACCCTGACCCCATCACACTTGCTGCGTCACTGTTACCCTGACCTCATCACCCTTTCTGCGTCACTTGCACACTGACCCCCTCACACTTACTGCCTCAATACCTACCAGAGCCACCCACACTTACTGCGTCACTATCATCCTGACCCCCTCACACTTACTGTGTCACTATCACACTGACCTCCTCATACTTGCATCACTATCACCCTGATCCCATCACACATACTGTATCAATTTCTACCAGAGCAACTCACACTTACTGTGTCAATATCACTCTGACCCCCTCTTACTAACTGCATCACTATCACACTGTCCTGCTCACACTTACAGCATCACTATCAGTCTAACCCCATCACACTTACTGTGTCACCATCACCCTGATCCCCTCACACTTACTGCGTCACTCTCACCCTGACCGCATCACCCTTTCAGCGTCACATTCAAACTGACCCCATCACACTTCCTGCCTCAATACCTACCAGATCCACCCACACTTACTGCGTCACTATCACCCTGACCCCCTCACACTTACTGTGTCACTATCACACTGACCTCCGCATACTTGCATCACTATCACCCTGATCCCATCACACATACTGCATCAATTTCTACCAGAGCCACCCACACTTACTGCGTCACTATCACCCTGACCCCCTCACACTTACTGTGTCACTATCAACCTGTCCTGCTCACACGTACTGCGTCACTATCAGTCTTACCCCATCACACTTACTGCCTCGCTATCACCTTGACCCCCTCACACTTCGTGTGTCACTATCACCCTGACCCCATCACACTTACTGCATCGCTATCACCCTGACCCCCTCACACTTCGTGTGTCACTATCACTCTGACCCCCTCACACTTACTGCATCACTATCACCCTGACCCAATCACATTTGTTGCGTCATTATCATCCTGACCCTTCACACTTACTGCATCACTATCACCCTGACCCCCTCACACTTACTGCATCACTATCACCCTGACCCCTCACACTTACTGCGTCACTATCACCCTGACCCCATCACACTTGCTGCGTCACTGTTACCCTGACCTCATCACCCTTTCTGCGTCACTTGCACACTGACCCCATCACACTTACTGTATCACTATCACACTGATCCCCTCACTCTTACTGCACTACTATCACACTGACCGCATCACACTTGATGTGTCAATTTCACTCTGACCCCATCACACTTACTGCGCCACTATCACCCTGACCCCATCACACTTACTGCATCACTAAAACCCTGACGCACTCACATTTTCTGAATCGCAATCACTCTGACCCCTCACACTTATTGCGTCGGCATCAACCTGACCCATTCACACTTACTGCAGCACTATCACTCTGATGCCATCACACTTACTGCATCACTATCACCCTGACCCTCTCTCACTTACTGTGTCATATCACCCTGATCCCATCACACTTACAGCGTCACTCTGTCCCCTTCACACTCAATGCATCACTATCCCCCTGACCCATCACACTTACAGCGTCAGTATCACTCTGCTCCCCTCACACTTACTGTGTCACTATCACCCTGAACACCTCACACTTATTGTGTCACTGTCACCCTGACCTCCTCACACTTACTGCATCACTATCACCCTGATCCCATCACACTTACTGCATCACTATCACCCTGACCCCTCACACTTACTGCGTCACTATCACCCTGACCCCATCACACTTGCTGCGTCACTGTTACCCTGACCTCATCACCCTTTCTGCGTCACTTGCACACTGACCCCATCACACTTACTGTATCACTATCACACTGATCCCCTCACTCTTACTGCACTACTATCACACTGACCGCATCACACTTGATGTGTCAATTTCACTCTGACCCCATCACACTTACTGCGCCACTATCACCCTGACCCCATCACACTTACTGCATCACTAAAACCCTGACGCACTCACATTTTCTGAATCGCAATCACTCTGACCCCTCACACTTATTGCGTCGGCATCAACCTGACCCATTCACACTTACTGCAGCACTATCACTCTGATGCCATCACACTTACTGCATCACTATCACCCTGACCCTCTCTCACTTACTGTGTCATATCACCCTGATCCCATCACACTTACAGCGTCACTCTGTCCCCTTCACACTCAATGCATCACTATCTCCCTGACCCATCACACTTACAGCGTCAGTATCACTCTGATCCCCTCACACTTACTGTGTCACTATCACCCTGAACACCTCACACTTATTGTGTCACTGTCACCCTGACCTCCTCACACTTACTGCATCACTATCACCCTGATCCCATCACACTTACTGTGTCACTATCACCCTGAACCCCTCAAAAGTACTGCATCACTATCACCCTGACCCTCTCTCACTTACTGTGTCATATCACCCTGACCCCCTCACACTTACTGCATCATTATCACCCTAACCGCTCACACTTACTGCATCGCTATTACTCTGACCCCCTCACACTTACTATGTCACTATCACCCTGTCCTGCTCACACTTACTGCATCACTATCAGTCTAACCCCATCACACTTACTGCATCACCATCAGCCTGACCCCATCACTCTTAATGTGTCACTATCAGCCTGATCCCCTCACACTTACTGCATTACTATAACCCTGGTCCCCTCACACTTACTGCGTCACTATCACCCTGATCCCCTCACACTTACTGTGTCACTATCACCCTGATCCCCTCACGCTTACTACATCATCATCACCCTGACCCCATCACACTTACTGCAGCACTATCTCCTTGATCCCATCACACTTATTTTGTCACTATCACCCTGACCTCCTCACAGTTACTGCATCACTATCACCCTGATCCCATCACACTTACTGCATCACTATCACCCTGATCCTCTCTCACTTACTGTGTCACTATCACCCTGACCCCCTCAAACTTACTACATCACTATCACCCTAACCGCTCACACTTACTGCATCGTTATCACTCTGACCGCCTCACACTTACTATGTCACGATCACCCTGTCCTGCGCACACTTACTGCATCAATATCAGTCTAACCCCATCACACTTACTGCATCACCATCAGCCTGATCTCCTCACACTTTCTGTGTCACTATCACCCTGACCCCATCACACTTATTGCGTCACTATCACTCTGACCCCATCACACTTGTGTCACTATCACCCTGATCCCCTCACACTTACTGCATCACTATCACCCTGGTGCCCTCACAGTTACTGCGTCACTATCACCCTGACCCCTCACACATACTGCGTCACTCTCACCCTGACCGCATCACCCTTTCAGCGTAACATTCACACTTAACCCCTCACACTTACTGCCTCAATACCTACCAGAGCCACCCACACTTACTGCGTCACTATCACCCTGACCCCCTCACACTTACTGTGTCACTATCACACTGACCTCCTCATACTTGCATCACTACCACCCTGATCCCATCACACATACTGTATCAATTTCTACCAGAGCAACTCACACTTACTATGGCACTATCACTCTGACCCCATCACACTTACTGCGGCACTATCACCCTGACCCCATCACACTTACTGCATCACTAAAACCCGGACCCACTCACGTTTGCTGAATCGCGATCACTCTGACCCCTCACACTTATTGCGTCAGCATCAACCTGACCCCATCACACTTACTGCAGCACTATAACCCTGACCCCATCACACTTACTGCGTCACTATCACTCTGTCCCCTTCAAACTCAGTGCATCACTATCTCCCTGACCCATTCACACTTACTGTGTCACTATCACCCTGATCCCCTCACCTTATTGTGTCACTGTCACCCTGACCTCCACACACTTACTGGGTCACTATCACACTAATCCCCTCACACCTACTGTGTCACTATCACCCTGACCCCATCACACTTATTGATTCACTACCACTCTGACCCCATCACACTTATTGTGTCACTATCACCCTGATCCCCTCACACTTACTGCATCACTATCACCCTGATCCCCTCACACTTACTGTGTCACTCTCACCCTGACCGCATCACCCTTTCAGCGTCACATTCACACTGACCCCCTCACACTTACTGCTTCAATACCAACCAGAGCCACTCTCACTTAATGCGTCACTATCACCCTGACCCCTCACACTTACTGTGTCACTATTACACTGACCTCCTCATACTTAGTGCATGACTATCACCCTGATCCCACACACATACAGCATCAATTTCTACCAGAGCAACTCACACTTACTGAATCACTATCACCCTGACCCCCTCACACTTACTGTGTCACTATCACCCTGTCCTGCTCACACTTACTGCATCACTATCACTCTGATCCCCATCACACTTACTACATCACCATCACCCTGACCCCATCACACTTGCTGCATCACTAACACTCTGTCCCCTTCACACTCAGTGCATCACTATCTCCCTGACCCATCACACTTACAGCGTCAGTATCACCCTGACTCCCTCACACTTACTGTGTCACTATCACCCTGATCCCCTTACACTTACTGCGTTGCTATCACCTTGACCCCCTCGCACTTAGTGTGTCACTATCACCCTGACCCCATCACACTTTCTGCGTCGCGATCACCCTGACCCCCTCACACTTCATGCGTCACTATCACTCTGACCCCCTCACACTTATTGCATCACTATCACCCTGATACCCTCACACTTATTGTATCACTATCACACTGATCTGCTCACACTTACTGCACCACTATTACCCTGACCGCATCACACTTGATGTGTCAATTTCACCCTGACCCAATCACACTTACTGCATCACTATCACCCTGACCCCATCACACTTACTGTGTCACTATCACCCTGTCCTGCTCACACTTAGTGTGTCACTATCAGTCTAACCCCATCACACTTACTACATCACCATCACCCTGACCCCACCACACTGACTGCATTACCATCACCCTGACCTCTCACACTTACTGCATCACTATCACCTTGATACCTTCACACTTATTGTATCACTATCACACTGGTCCCCTCACACTCACTTTACCACTATTACCCTGACCGCATCACAAATGATATGTCAATTTCACCCTGACCCCCTCACACTTACTGCATCACTATCACCTTGTCCTGATCACACTTACTGCATCACTATCACCCTGATCCCCTCACACTTACTACATCACCATCACCCTGACCCCATCACACTTACTGCATCACTATCACCCTGACTCCTTCACACTTACTGTGTCACTATCACCCTGATCCCCTTATACTTTCTGCATAGCTATCACCTTGACCCCCTCGCACTTAGTGTGTCACTATCACCCTGACCCCATCACACTTTCTGCGTCGCTATCACTCTGACCCCCTCACACTTCATGCGTCACTATCACTCTGACCCCCTCACACTTACTGCATCACTATCACTTTGACCCCTCACACTTACTGCATCACTATCACCCTGATACCCTCACACTTATTGTATCACTATCACACTGATCCGCTCACACTTACTGCACCACTATTACCCTGACCGCATCACACTTGATGTGTCAATTTCACCCTGACCCAATCACACTTACTGCGTCACTGTCACCCTGACCCCATCACACTTACTGCATTGCTATCACCCTGACCCCATCACACTTACTGTGTCACTATCACCCTGTCCTGCTCACACTTACTGCATCACTATCAGTCTAACCCCATCACACTTACCACATCACCATCACCCTGACCCCATCACACTGACTGCATTACTATCACCCTGACCGCTCACACTTACTGCATCACTATCACCCTGATACCCTCACACTTATTGTATCACTATCACACTGATCCCCTCACACTCACTTTACCACTATTACCCTGACTACATCACAAATGATGTGTCAATTTCACCCTGACCCCATCACACTTACTGTGTCAGCATCACCCTGACCCCATCACACTTACTGCGTCACTATCACTCTGTCCCCTTCACACTCAGTGCATCACTATCTCCCTGACCCATCACACTTACAGCGTCAGTATCACTCTGACCCCCTCACACTTACTGTGTCACTATCACCCTGATCCCCTCACACTTATTGTGTCACTATCACCCTGATCCCCTCACACTTACTGCATCACTATCACCCTAACCGCTCACACTTACTGCATTGCTATCACTCTGACCCCCTCACACTTACTGCCTCATTATCACCCTGATTCTCTCACCCTTACTGTGTCACTATCACCCTGACTCCATCACACTTACTGCGTCACTATCACCTTGACCCACTTATGCTTACTGCATCACTATCACGCTGATGCCATCACACTTACTGCATCACTATCACCCTGACTCACTCACACTTACTGCCTCACTATCACCCTGATCCCCTCACACTCACTGTGTCACTATCACCCTGACCGCAAGATACTTAGTGCGTCACTATCAGCCTGACCCCCTCCCACTTACTGCATCACTATCACGCTGATGCCATCACACTTACTGCATCACTATCACCCTGACTCGCTCACACTTACTGCCTCACTATCACCCTGATCCCCTCACACTTACCGCGTCACTATCTCCCTGGTACCTTCACACTTAGTGCGTCACTATCACCCTGACACCCTCACACTTACTGCATCACTATCACCCTGACCCCATTACACCTACAGCATCACTATCACCCTAATCGCTCACACTTATTGCATCGCTAACACTCTGGCCCCCTCACACTTACTGAGTCACTATCTCCCTGACCCCATCACACTTACTGCATCACTATCAACCTGATCCCCTCACACTTATTGTATCACTATCATACTTATCCCCCCACTCTTACCTAATCACTATCACCCTGACACCCATACACTTACTGAGTCACTATTACTCTGACCCCCTCACACTTACTGCGTCACTATCACCCTGGTCCCATCACACTTACTGCATCACTGTCACCCTGACCCCTCACACTTATGCATCACTATCATCCTGACCCTCTCACACTTACTGTGTCACTATCACACTGACCCCATCACACTTGCTGTGTCACTATCACACTGACCCCATCACACTTGGGACATAGAACATAGAACACAGAACAGTACAGCACAGAACAGGCTCTTCAGCCCACGATGTTGTGCCGTCCACTGATCCTCATGTATGCACCCTCAAATTTCTGTGACCATATGCATGTTCAGTAATCTCTTAAATGTCCCTAATGATCCTGCCTCTACAACTGCTGCTGACAATGCATTCCATGCTCTCACAATTCTCTGTGTAAAGAACCTGCCTCTGACATCCCCTCTATACTCTCCACCAAACAGCTTAAAACTATGACCCCTCGTGTTAGTCATTTCTGCCCTGGGAAATAGTCTCTGTCTATCGACTCTATCCATGCCTCTCATTATCTTGTATACCTCAATTAGGTCCCCTCTCCTCCTCCTTTTCTCCAATGAAAGAAGTCCGAGCTCAGTCAATCTCTCTTCATAAGATAAGCCCTCTAGTCCAGGCAACAACCTGGTAAACCTCCTCTGAACCCTCTCCAAAGCATCCACATCTTTCCTATAATAGGGAGACCAGAACTGGACGCAGTATTCCAAGTGCAGTCTAACCAAAGTTTTATAAAGCTGCAACAAGATCTCACGACTCTTAAACTCAATCCCCCTGTTAATGAAAGCCAAAACACCATATACATTCTTTACAACCCTGTCCACTTGGGTGGCCATTTTAAGGGATCGATGTACCTGCACACCAAGATCCCTCTGTTCCTCCACACTGCCAAGAATCCTATCCTTAATCCTGTACTCAGCTTTCAAATTCGACCTTCCAAAATGCATCACTTCACATTTATCCAGGTTGAACTCCATCTGCCACCTCTCAGCCATCTCTGCATCCTGTCAATGTCCCGCTGCAGCCTATAACAGCCGTCGATACTGTCAACGGCACCTCCAACCTTTGTGTCGTCTGCAAACTTGCTAACCCATTCTTCAATCCCCTCATCCAAGTCATTAATAAAAATTACAACCAGTAGAGGCCCAAGGACAGATCCCTGTGGAACACCACTCACCACTGACTTCCAGGCAGAATATTTTCCTTCTACTACCACTCACTGCCTTCTGTTGGCCAGCCAATTCTGTATCCAGACAGCTATGTTCCCCTGAATCCCATTCCTCCTGACCTTCTGAATGAGCCTATCATGGGGAACCTTATCAAATGCCTTGCTGAAGTCCATATACACCACATCCACTGCTCAAACCTCATCAACTTTTCTAGTCACATCCTCAAAGAACTTGATAAGATTTGTGAGGCATGACCTGCCCCACAGGAATCTCATTGAGGAGTTCAGGGCAAGTTCCATATGGAATAACAGAGAACGAGAAGGGAGTTACAGATCGGAATCTAATCATAGGGTTCATGGAGATTTAGGTACAGAATAACAGAGTCAGAGGTGAGTTTCACACAGGAAGCTAATCAAGGACTTCGGGGCATAGACTTCATATTCAGAGTAACAGGTACCAGGGATTGACCCACAGGCAGGAATCCAATTGAAGAGTTTAGGGGGATTTATAATTGGAATAACTGAGTTCTGAAGAGAATTACAGACAGGAATTTTATGGAGGGGTTGGGGTGGAGACTTCATATTCAGAGTTACAGTTAGTTACCAGGGAGTGAGTTACAGACTTGAATCTGATTGAGTGTATCCGGCTGGTTTATACACAGAGTGACAGACCCCCAGGACTGTCTTACAGACTGGAATCTAATTAAGGGGGTCACAATGGTTTTTATACAGAGTAACAGTTATTCTGGAGTGAGTTATCAAGATGATAGAAATATAGAGTCATACAGCACGGAAACAGGCCCTTCGGCCCAACTGGTCCATGCTCGTACCATCTGTACCTTTCAGGGTGTTTCAGAAACAGAATCACAGGCACATGGGAGTGAGTTACACATTGAAATCCAATCGATGGGGTTCAGGGTAGTTTTTATACAGAATAACACATACCCAGGAGTGAATTACAGATCGAAATCTGATTGAAGGTTTGAGGTGGTTTATGTACAGAGTCCGAGATAAATAGAAGTCACTTACAGATTGGAATTTTATCGAGGGGTGTGGGGTGTTTATTTACAAAATAACAGATACTCAGGAGTGAGTTACGGACTGGAATCAAATCGAAAGGTTAGAGGTGGTTTATATTTAGGATAACCGATAAACATGAGAGAGTTTCACATTGGATTCTAATCAATGTATCAGGAGGTTTATTGATGAAAAGAACAGATACCCAAGTGTAAGTGACAAAAATGAGCTCTGTGGGATCAGACTGTACAGCAACTCCCTCTCCATCTTTTTCATCCCTTTGTCTCCCCCAGCCCAGATCTCGCTCCTTGTGGTAAAAATCCCGGAGACGGCCTGAACCCCACAATTCTGTTCCCCGTGTGTGAGTTTAAATGAGGAGACAGGACAGTTTCTGATTATTCTCTCTCTCTCTGGGTCCAGCTCTTGTCTGACGGCTCCTCACAGGAGATTGGATTTGATTCTCTCTGTCTCTGCACCGTTCCGAGTTTCAGCTCCTGGGTCTAATCTCCTCCTCGGGTGGGGAACAGCCTGAGAGAGAAATATAAAATTGCTGTGATATAAAATAAACAGTGGCACCAAAAGCACAGCAAGATCCCAACGCTCTCTTCCTTTCGCAATCTCTCACTTTATGTCACTGGCCTAAACACGTCCCACATCACTCTGACATTAGAACGGGTCTTTGAATATAGTTTCTCATTTAAGGTTTTATTTCCTTCCTGGGGGGAGTTATCCCAGATCCTGGGGGTTAACCTGTTTGTGTCACAATCCCAAGGCCCCGGTTACTTCAACCTCAGGCTTCAAATCCGTTTTAAAAATGACAAGGCCACAATCTGACAGGACCCAGTTAACCAGAGGCCCAAACAGACCTGGCTCCACGCTCCCAAGGAGATTAAACCTCGGGATAATAAACAGACCACAACTCACCTGGGCCCCACGGGCTGCAGCCTGGTGAACAGGCCTCAGGCCTCAGGCCTGTGCTCCCCCTCTGGAGGTTGTTCTTATCCAAGGCCTTCCTAACACACAGACATTTTGGATCTTCACTTTGCAGCTGTCCCAACAAAAGTTCCTCAGGATAAAAGAGGGAGAAGATGTCCCGCGGGGGCATGGGAACCAGGACTGTAGCTTTAGGGTACAGGACCTTGAGTGTAGGGAGGTTAGGAATAATGCAGCGATCTCTAAGGAGGGTGCCTGTAACCAGAAAGGTGGATTGAAGTGTGTATACTTCAATGCCAGATGTATAAGGAATAAGGTAGGTGAACTTGCAGCGTGGGTTGGTACCTGGGACTTCGATGTTGTGGCCATTACAGAGACGTGGGTAGAACAGGGACAAGAATGGCTGTTGCACGTTCCAGGGTTCAAATGTTTTAGTAGGATCAGACATGGGGGTAAAAAAGGGGGAGGCGTGGCATTACTTGTCAAAGACAGTATCACAGCAGTGGAATGGACGATGGAAGAGGACTTGCCATCTGAGGTAGTTTGGGCTGAGGTTAGAAATAGGAAAGGTGAGGTCACCCTGTTAGGTGTTTTCTACAGGCCTCCTAATAGTCCTAGAGAAGTAGAGGATAATATTGCGAGGATGATTCAGGAAAAGAGTGAAGGTAGCAGGGTGGTTGTTATGGGGGACTTTAACTTCCCAGATATTGACTGGGAGAGCTATAGCTCGAGTTCATTAGATGGGTCGGTGTTTGTACAATGTGTGCAGGAGGGTTTCCTGACACAATATGTCGACAGGCCAACAAGAGGGGAGGCTATATTGGATTTGGTTCTAGGTAATGAACCAGGCCAGGTGTTAGACTTGGAGGTAGGTGAGCACTTCGGGGACAGTGACCACAACTCGGTGACTTTTACTTTAGTGATGGAGAGGGATAATCGTGTGCCGCAGGGCAAGAGCTATGGCTGGGGGCAGGGAAATTATGATGCAGTGAGGCATGACTTAGGATGTGTGGATTGGAAAAACAGGCTTCAAGAGAAGAACACTAATGAGATGTGGGGAGTGTTCAAGGAGCAGCTACTGCGTGTCCTCGATAGGTATGTACCAGTCAGGCATGGTGTAAAGGGCCTTGTGAGGCAGCCGTGGTTTAGTAAGGAATTGGAGTCCCTTGTGATAGGGAAGAAGGCGGCATATGTAAAGATGAGGCGTGAAGGTTCAGTAGGGGCGATCGAGAGTTATAAGGTAGCCAGGAACGAGCTAAAGAGGGAGCTAAGAGAAGCGAGAAGGGGACATGAAAAGTCTTTAGCTGGTAGGATTAGGGAAAACCCAAAGGCTTTCTATAGGTATGTCAAGAATAAAAGGATGACTAGGGTAGGTATCGGTCCAGTCAAGGATAGTAGTGGGAAGTTGTGTGTGGACGCGGAGGAGATTGGAGAGACATTAAATCAGTACTTTTCATCAGTATTCACTCAGGAACAGGACACTGTTGCTGATGTGAATATGGAATCACAAATAATTAGAATGGATGCCCTGGAAATATGCAGGGAAGAGGTTTTGGGAATATTGGAAAGGATGAATATAGATAAGTCTCCTGGGCCTGATGGCATTTACCCCAGGATCCTATGGGAAGCTAGGGAGGAGATAGCAGAGCCATTGGCCTGGATTTTTATGTCGTCGTTGTCAACAGGAATAGTACCAGAGGACTGGAGGATAGCGAATGTGGTCCCATTGTTCAAGAAAGGGAGTAGGGATAGCCCTAGCAACTATAGGCCAGTGAGTCTGACTTCAGTGGTGGGCAAAGTCTTAGAGAGAATGGTAAGGGATAAGATCTATGAACATCTGGGTAGGAATAACGTGATCAGGGATAGCCAGCATGGTTTTGTGAAGGGCAGGTCGTGCCTCACAAACCTTATTGAGTTCTTTGAGAAGGTGACCAAGGAAGTGGATGAGGGTAAAGCAGTCGATGTTGTGTATATGGATTTTAGTAAGGCGTTCGATAAGGTTCCCCATGGTAGGCTAATGCTAAAACTTCGGAGGTATGGCATTGAGGATACATTAGAGGTTTGGATTAGGAATTGGCTGGCTGGAAGGAGACAGAGGGTAGTAGTTGATGGATTATGTTCATCTTGGAGCGCAGTTACTAGCGGTGTACCACAAGGATCTGTTTTGGGACCATTGCTTTTTGTTATCTTTATAAATGATCTAGAGGAAGGACTTGAAAGCTGGGTAAGCAAGTTTGCGGATGACACAAAAGTCGGTGGAGTTGTGGATAGTGAGGAAGGAAGTGGTAGGTTACAGCGGGATATAGATAAGTTGCAGAGCTGGGCGGAAATGTGGCAAATGGAATTCAATGTAGCTAAGTGCGAAGTCGTTCACTTTGGTAGGAATAACAAGATGATGGATTACTGGGCTAATGGTAGGCTACTTGGTAGTGTGGATGAGCAGAGGGATCTTGGTGTCCATGTACACAGATCTCTGAAAGTTGCCACCCAGGTAAATAGTGCTGTGAGGAAGGCATATGGTGTACTGGGCTTTATTGGCAGAGGAATTGAGTTCCGGAGTCCTGAGGTCATGTTGCAGTTGTATAAGACTCTGGTGCGGCCTCATCTGGAGTATTGTGTGCAGTTTTGGTCGCCATTCTATAGGAAGGATGTGGAAGCTTTAGAACGAGTGCAGAGGAGGTTTACCAGGATGTTGCCTGGAATGGTAGGAAAATCTTATGAGGAAAGGCTGAGGCACTTGGGGCTGTTCTCATTGGAGAAGAGAAGGTTTAGGGGAGATCTGATAGAAGTGTATAAGATGATTAGGGGTTTAGATAGGGTAGATACTAAGAACCTTTTACCGCTAATGGAGTCAGGTGTTACTAGGGGACATAGCTTTAAATTAAGGGGTGGTAGGTATAGGACGGATGTTAGGGGTAGATTCTTCACACAGCGGGTTGTGAGTTCATGGAATGCCCTGCCCGTATCAGTGGTGAACTCTCCTTCTTTATGGTCATTTAAGCGGGCATTGGATAGGCATTTGGAAGTTATTGGGCTAGTATAGGTTAGGTAGGATTCGGTCGGCGCAACATCGAGGGCCGAAGGGCCTGTACTGCGCTGTATCCTTCTATGTTCTATGAGTTGAAAGGGGAGAGCGAGAGCACTGTGATGCAAAATTACACAGCAAGATCCCAGAGTTAAAAGCACCTCCTTCCTCATCCCCATTGTATTGCATAAAATCACAGCAACATCAAAATACACACAAATCATAAGACAGCAATTAAAAAGAGACTGAAACAATAATACACACACACACACACACACACACACAGTCTCTCTCAACCAGACAGGGAGAGCTGCTCACTGTCAGTAGCGGCAGAGAGAGAGAGAACAGGGTTTGAGAATGAATCTGACAATTTCTTGTCCACATTTATTCTCGGTGAGGGGTTTGAGGCCTCCTTCCCTGTATCTCTGACACATTGCACCATCTGACAGTCTGCTCCCTGGGGAGGTCTCTGTGTGATTGAGATGTTCATCCCCAGGACAGGAGCCTTGTTGGATCTTGCTGCCCACTGAGACCTTAATTCTCAGGCAGCAAAGTGTTCCCGTTACTAGTTTGTTAAACTCTTTTTTAAGCCTCGTTAGTTATGTCAGTGCAGTTTGAAAATATTAAACATTGGGTCCCACATGAGTGACTTAGAGCCTGACTGTAGATACTCTGACACACACAGGGCTGGGAAGAGAAGGGGATATTTGCTGAGGATCTCTCAGAATTTTCCTGCTGTAAAGTTGGTTCCCAGAAACAAACTCTCTCTCTCCCTCTCGCTCTGTCCCGGTGTTTGTCAGTCTCTGTCTGTCTCTCCCTCCCTACCCTGCTCCACATGCAGCCATTTCTAACTTGACTTTCAATTTCTCATTTCCTTTCCCCTTCTCAAATATCGCGGCAGAGTTTGGAAATGTAAAACCTTGATCACATGCATCCCCCTCAACACCCACAAAATCCCCTCTCTGTCCCCTCACCCCCCAACCTCAAACTCCCCCCGTTCAGGACTGGGAATTGCATGGGGACTGTACACAGGTTTTGTCAGCGGGGAGAGTCAGTGAGGGTCTGAGCTCATGTATCGTCACAGAAGTGTCTCTGTGTGAATGTGTGTGTGAGAGAGACAGAGAGAGACCATGCCTCTGTGTGTGTGTGTGTGTGTGTGTGTGGGTGTGGGTGTGTGTGTGTGTGTGTGGGTGAGTGTGTCCATCTGAGTGCCCAGTTTCAGTGTCAATGCTGTCATTCCACAACGTGACTGTATGTAAACCATGTGTTTATGTACCTGACCCAGCTATTATTCACAGACCACACACTGTCCCTCACTCTCATTCACTCGCTCTCTTACACGTGTACACGCACACCCACACACACATGCACACACACCCTTGCATACCACATTCAGGTCTTCACACACTCTCACTCTCACACACATGCATGCAAATATCCACACTGGCGTGCACACACTTACACACACAATCCAAGACACTCACTCAGACAGGCAAATGCACTTGAACAGTTTCATACATACTATCATGATCACACACCTCACTCACTCACTGTCTCTCTCTCTCACACACACACACTCTCATGCATACACTCTGTCACACACACCCTCTCATACACATACATACTCACACACTCTCACTCTACCACAGTCACCATTCACATACTCGTACTGTCACACATACTGTCTCCAAAACGTCTCCTCTTACACACACACACTCTCTCTCTCTCTCTCTCTCTCAGGCATGCACAGATTCTCTCTTGCACACAAACTCTCTCGCATGCACATTCACTCTCACACACTCCTCCTCTCTCACAATCAAATACACTCTTTCTCGCACGCCCATTCTTTCTGTCTCACACGTGCACACCTTGTCTCTCTTTGGGCATGTACACATTCTCTCTCGCACACTGGCAGGTATCTGGTTTATATATATACATATATAACTCACTCCAAAGCTGCTGTACCCATTCCAGTCTGCAAGGCCCTCACGGATGTTTGGTTTGTACAAATAATCCACTCTGAAACTCCCGTATAACATTCCAGACTGTAATACCCTCCCGGCCATCTGGTTTATGAACATCACCTATCCAAAACTCCCATATATCATTCCAGACTGTAACTCCTTCCCAGATATTTAATTTATATATAACCCAGTCTGAAACTCCTGTATACCATTCCAGTCTGTAACTCCCTCCCGTATATCTGGTTTATATACATAAAACACACTCCATAAATTCTGCATAACATTCCAGTCTGTAACTCCTGCCTGGGTATCTGGGTTATATATGTAACCCACTCCAAAAATACTTGACAACATTCCTGTGTGTAACTCTGACCCGAGTGCCTGGTTCATATACATAACACTCTCCGAAACTCCTGTGTAACATTCCAGTCTGTAACTCCCTCCCAGTTACCCGCTTTAGATATATAACACTCTGAGAAACTCCCGTGTAACATTCCCGTGTGTAACTCCCTCCCGGATATCTGGTTTACACAGAAAACACTCTCCGAAGTACCTGCATAAAATTCCAGCCTGTAGCCCTCTCCCTGTTGTGTGGTTTGTAGAAAAAAACCAACACCAAATCTCCGGCATAACATTGCATCCTTGACCTCACTCCCGGGGGAAATGGAGGAGTAGGTGGGGGGGGGGGTAGGAGGAGGAGAAGCAGGTGCGGAAGTGTGGGTAGGAGGGTGGGGAATGTTGGTGGGAGGAGGTGGGTAAACGATCTGGAGGGAAATGAATGGGGAGGAAAGGAGGGAAGGAATGAGATGGGTGGGAAGGAGAGCTAGGAATGGAGGGGAAGGAAGGGGGAAGGAGGGGAGGGGAAGGATGGGGGAAGGAGGGGAGAGGGGGAGGG
>NC_083442.1:6876184-6940962 GCF_020745735.1 Hemiscyllium ocellatum
CCTCCCCTTCCTCCTCCTCCCCTCCCCCCTCCCCTCCCTCCTCTCCTTTCCCCCTCCGCTCCCCTCCCTCCTCTCCTTGCTGTGTAATTTTGCATCACAGTGCTCTCGCTCTCCCCTTTCAACTCATCTTCTCCCTCTTTTATCCTGAGGAACTTTTGTTGGGACAGCTGCCAAGTGAAGATCCAAAATGTCTGTGCGTTAGGAAGGCCTTGGATAAGAACAACCTCCAGAGGGGGAGCACAGGCCTGAGGCCTGTTCACCAGGCTGCACCCCGTGGGGCCCAGGTGAGTTGTGGTCTGTTTATTATCCCGAGGTTTAATCTCCTTGGAAGCGTGGAGCCAGGTCTGTTTGGGCCTCTGGTTAACTGGGTCCTGTCAGATTGTGACCTTCTCATTTTTAAAACGGATTTGAAGCCTAAGGTTGAAGTAACAGGGGCCTTGGGATTGTGACACAAACAGGTTAACCCCCAGGATCTGGGATAACTCCCCCCAGGAAGGAAATAAAACCTTAAATGAGAAACTATATTCAAAGACCCGTTCTAATGTCAGAGTGATGTGGGACGTGTATAGGCCAGGGGCATAAAGTGAGAGATTGCGAAAGGAACAGAGCGGTGGGATCTTGCTGTGCTTTTGGTGCCACTGTTTATTTTATATCACAGCAATTTTATATTTCTCTCTCAGGCTGTTCCCCACCCGAGGAGGAGATTAGACCCAGGAGCTGAAACTCGGGACGGTGCAGAGACAGAGAGAATCAAATCCAATCTCCTGTGAGGAGCCGTCAGACAAGAGCTGGACCCAGAGAGAGAGAATAATCAGAAACTGTCCTGTCTCCTCATTTAAATTCTCACACACGGGGAACAGAATTGTGGGGTTCAGGCCGTCTCCGGGATTTTTACCACAAGGAGCGAGTTCTGGGCTGGGGGGGACAAAGGGATGAAAAAGATGGAGAGGGAGTTGCTGCACAGTCTGATCCCACAGAGCTCATTTTTGTCACTCACACTTAGGTATCTGTTCTTTTCATCAATAAACCTCCTGATCCATTGATTAGAATCCAATGTGAAACTCTCTCATGTTTATCTGTTATCCTAAATATAAACCACCTCAAACCCTTCGATTTGATTCCAGTCTGTAACTCACTCCTGAGTATCTGTTATGTTGTAAATAAACACCCCACACCCCTCGATAAAATTCCAATCTGTAAGTGACTTCCATTTATCTCGGACTCTGTACATAAACCACCTCAAACCTTCAATCAGATTTCGATCTGTAATTCACTCCTGGGTATGTGTTAATCTGTATAAAAACTACCCTGAACCCCATCGATTGGATTCCAATGTGTAACTCACTCCCATGTGCCTGTGATTCTGTTTCTGAAACACCCTGAAAGGTACAGATGGGACGAGCATGGACCAGTTGGGCCGAAGGGCCTGTTTCCGTGCTGTATGACTCTATATTTCTATCATCTTGATAACTCACTCCAGAATAACTGTTACTCTGTATAAAAACCATTGTGACCCCCTTAATTAGATTCCAGTCTGTAACACAGTCCTGGGGATCTGTCACTCTGTGTATAAACCAGCCGGATACACTCAATCAGATTCAAGACTGTAACTCACTCCCTGGTAACTTTTACTCTGAATATGAAGTCCCAACCCCCAACACCTCCATAAAATTCCTGTCTGTAACTCTCTTCAGAACTCAGTTATTCCAATTATAAATCCCCCTAAGCTCTTCAATTGGATTCCTGCCTGTGGGTCAATCCCTGGTACCTGTTACTCTGAATATGAAGTCTATGCCCCGAAGTCCTTGATTAGATTCCTGTGTGAAACTCACCTCTGACTCTGTTATTCTGTACCTAAATCTCCATGAACCCTATGATTAGATTCCGATCTGTAACTCCCTTCTCGTTTTTTTTTAGATTAGACTTACAGTGTGGAAACAGGCCCTTCGGCCCAACAAGTCCACACCGACCCGCCGAAGCGAAACCCACCCATACCCTTACATTACCCCTTACCTAACACTACGGGCAATTTAGCATGGCCAATTCACCTGACCCGCACATCTTTGGACTGTGGGAGGAAACCGGAGCACCCGGAGGAAACCCACGCAGACACGGGGAGAACGTGCAAACTCCACACAGTCAGTCGCCTGAGTCGGGAATTGAACCCGGGTCTTCAGGCGCTGTGAGGCAGCAGTGCTAACCACTGTGCCACCGTGCCACCGTGTCGTTCTCTGTTATTCCATATGGAACTTGCCCTGAACTCCTTAATGAGATTCCTGTGGGGCAGGTCATGCCTCACAAACCTTATCGAGTTCTTTGAGGATGTGACTAGAAAAGTTGATGAGGGTTGTGCAGTGGATGTGGTGTATATGGACTTCAGCAAGGCATTTGATAAGGTTCCCCATGATAGGCTCATTCAGAAGGTCAGGAGGAATGGGATTCAGGGGAACATAGCTGTCTGGATACAGAATTGGCTGGCCAACAGAAGACAGTGAGTGGTAGGAGAAGGAAAATATTCTGCCTGGAAGTCAGTGGTGAGTGGTGTTCCACAGGGCTCTGTCCTTGGGCCTCTACTGGTTGTAATTTTTATTAATGATTTGGATGAGGGGATTGAAGAATGGGTTAGCAAGTTTGCAGACGACACAAAGGTTGGAGGTGCCGTTGACAGTATCGAGGGCTGTTATAGGCTGCAGCGGGACATTGACAGGATGCAGAGATGGCTGAGAGGTGGCAGATGGAGTTCAACCTGGATAAATGTGAAGTGATGCATTTTGGAAGGTCGAATTTGAAAGCTGAGTACAGGATTAAGGATAGGATTCTTGGCACTGTGGAGGAACAGAGGGATCTTGGTGTGCAGGTACGTTGATCCCTTAAAATGGCCACCCAAGTGGACAGGTTTGTAAAGAATGCATATGGTGTTTTGGCTTTCATTAACAGGGGGATTGATTTTAAGAGCCGTGAGATCTTGTTGCAGCTTTATAAAACTTTGGTTAGACTGCACTTGGAATACTGCATCCAGTTCTGGTCGCCCTATTATAGGAAAGATGTGGATGCTTTGGAGAAGGTTCAGAGGAGGTTTACAAGGTTGTTGCCTGGACTAGAGGGCTTATCTTATGAAGAGAGATTGACTGAGCTCGGACTTCTTTCATTGGAGAAAAGGAGGAGGAGAGGGGACCTAATTGAGGTATACAAGATAATGAGAGGCATAGATAGAGTCGATAGACAGAGATTATTTCCCAGGGCAGAAATGACTAACACGAGGGGTCATAGTTTTAAGCTGTTTGGTGGAGAGTATAGAGGGGATGTCAGAGGCAGGTTCTTTACACAGAGAATTGAGAGAGCATGGAATGCATTGTCAGCAGCAGTTGTAGAGGCAGGGTCATTGGGGACATTTAAGAGACTACTGAACATGCATATGGTCACAGAAATTTGAGGGTGCATACATGAGGATCAGTGGACGGCACAACATCGTGGGCTGAAGGGCCTGTTCTGTGCTGTACTGTTCTATGTTCTATGTCCCAAGTGTGATGGGGTCAGTGTGATAGTGACACAACAAGTGTGATGGGGTCAGTGTGATAGTGAGAGGGTCAGCATGATAGTGATGCAGTACGTGTGAGGGGTCAGGGTGACAGTGATGCAGTAAGTGTGAGGGGGTCAGAGTGATAGTGACTCAGTAAGTGTATGGGTGTCAGGGTGATAGTGATTAGGTAAGAGTGGGGGGATAAGTATGATAGTGATACAATAAGTGTGAGGGGATCAGGTTGATAGTGATGCAGTAAGTGTGATGGGGTCAGGGAGATAGTGACTCAGTAAGTGTGAGGGGGTCAGAGTGTTAGCGATGCAATAAGTGTGAGCGATTAGGGTGATAGTGATGCTGTAGGTGTAATGGGGTCAGGGTGATAGTGATGCAGTAAGTGTGAGGGTGTCAGGGTGATAGTGACGCACTAAGTGTGAAGGTACCAGGGAGATAGTGACGCGGTAAGTGTGAGGGGATCAGGGTGATAGTGAGGCAGTAAGTGTGAGCGAGTCAGGGTGATAGTGATGCAGTAAGTGTGATGGCATCAGCGTGATAGCGATGCAGTAAGTGTGAGGGGTCAGGGTGATAGTGACGCAGTAAGTGGGAGGGGTTCAGGGTGATAGTGACGCACTAAGTATCTTGCGGTCAGGGTGATAGTGACACAGTGAGTGTGAGGGGATCAGCGTGATACTGACTCTGGAAGTGTGATGGGTCAGGGAGATAGTGATGCAGTAAGTGTGAGGGGGACAGAGTGATGGTGACGCAGTAGGTGTGATGGGATCAGGGTGACGGTGACGCTGTACGTGTTAGGGTATCAGGGAGATAGTGAAGCAGTAAGTGTGATAGGGTCCAGGTGATAGTGATGCAGTAAGTTTGATGGGGTCAGTGACATAGTGACACAGTAAGTGTGATGGGGTCCGGGTGATAGTGATGCAGTAAGTGTGAGGGGGTCAGAGTGAAAGTGAAGCACGAAGTGTGAGGGGGTCAGGGTGATAGTGACACAGCAAGTGTGATAGGATCAGGGTGACGGTGACGCTGTAAGTGTTAGGGTATCAGGGAGATAATGACGCAGTACGTAATGAGGGAACAGGGTGATAGTGATGCAGTAAGTGTGGTGGGTCAGGGAGATAGTGAATCAGTAAGTGTGAAGGGGTCAGAATGTTAGTGATGCAATAAGTGTGAGTGGTAAGGGTGATAGTGACGCAGTAAGTATGAGGGGACCAGGGTGATAGCGATGCACTAAGTGTGAAGGTACCAGGGAGATAGTGACACGGTAAGTGTGAGGGGATCAGGGTGATAGTGAGGCAGTAAGTGTGAGCGTGTCAGGGTGATAGTGATGCAGTAAGTGTGATGGCATCAGCGTGATAGCGATGCAGTAAGTGTGAGGGGGTCAGAGTGATAGTGACGCACTAAGTGTGAGGGGGACAGGGTGACAGCGATGCAGTAAGTGTGATGGGGTCAGGGTGTGAGTGATTCATTGAGTGTGATGTGGTCAGGGTGATAGTGATGCATAAGTGTGATGGGATCAGGGTGATAGTGATGCAGTACGTGTGATGGGGTCAGGGTAATAGTGACGCAGTAAGTGTGATGGGGTCAGGGTGATAGAGACTCAGAAAGTGTGATGGGGTCAGGGTGATAGCGATGCAGTAAGTATGAGGGGGTCAGAGTGATTGTGACGCATGAAGTGTGAGGGGGTCAGAGTGATAGCGACGCAGTAAGTGAGAGGGGGCCTGGGTGATAGTGAAACACTAAATGCGAAGGGGTCAAGGTGAGAGCGACGCAGTAAGTGTAAGTTGATCAGGGTGACAGTGACACAGTAAGTGCGAGGGGGTCAGGGTGATAGTGATGCAGTAAGTGAGAGAGGATCAGGGTGATAGTGGTGCCGTAAGCGTAAGGGGGTCAAGGTGATAGTGACGCAGTAAGTGTGATGGGGTCAGGGTGATAGTGACACAGTAAGTGTGATGGGGTCAGGGTGATAGTGACACAGTAAGGGTGAGAGAATCAGGGTGATAATGAGGCTGTAAGTGTGAGGGGGTCAGTGATAGCGATGCAGTAAGTGTGAGCGGTTAGGGTGATAGTGACACAGTAAGTGTGAGGGGGTCAGAGTGATACTGACGCTGTAAGTGTGATGGGTCAGGGAGATAGTGATGCACTAAGTGTGAAGGGGACAGAGTGATAGTGACGCAGTAAGTGTGATGGGGTCAGGGTGATGTTGACGCAGTAAGTGTGATGGGGTCAGGGTGAAATTGACACATCATTTGTGATGCAGTCAGGGTAATAGTGGTAAAGTGAGTGTGAGGGGATCAGTGTGATAGTGATACAATAAGTGTGAGGGTATTAGGGTGATAGTGATGCAGTAATTGTGAGCGTGAGGGTGATAGTAATGCAGTCAGTGTGATGGGGTCAGGGTGATGGTGATGTAGTAAGTGTGATGGGGTTAGACTGATAGTGATGCAGTAAGTGTGAGCAGGACAGGGTGATAGTGACACAGTAAGTGTGATGGGGTCAGGGTGATAGCAATGCAGTAAGTGTGATGGGGTCAGGGTGACAGTGATGCAGTAAGTGTGATTGGGTCAGGGTGAAATTGACACATCAAGTGTGATGCGGTCAGGGTAATAGTGGTGCAGTAAGTGTGAGCGGATCAGTGTGATAGTGATACAATAAGTGTGAGGGTATCAGGGTGATAGTGATGCAGTAAGTGTGAGGGGTCAATGTGATAGTGATGCAGTAAGTGTGAGGGGGTCAGAGTGATAGTGACGCATGAAGTGTGAGGGGGTCAGGGTGATAGCGACGCAGAAAGTGTGATGGGGTCAGGGTGATAGTGACACACTAAGTGCGATGGGGTCAAGGTGATAGCTACGCAGTAAGTGTAAGGGGATCAGGGTGATAGTGACACAGTAAGTGTGAGGGAGTCAGGGTGATAGTGATGCAGTAAGTGTGATGGGGTCAGGGTGATGGTGATGTAGTAAGTGTGAGGGGATCAGGGTGATAGTGATGCAGTAAGTGTGAGGGGTTCAGGGTGAAATTGACACATCATGTGTGATGCGGTCAGGATAATAGTGGTAAAGAGAGTGTGAGTGGATCAGTGTGATAGTGATACAATAAGTGTGAAGGTATCAAGGTGATAGTGATGCAGTAAGTGTGAGGGGTCAGGGTGATAGTAATGCAGTAAGTGTGGTGGGGTTAGACTGATAGTGATGCAGCAAGTTTGAGCAGGACAGGGTGATAGTGACACAGTAAGTTTGATGGGGTCAGGGTGACAGTGATGCAGTAAGTGTGATTGGGTCAGGGTGAAATTGACACATCAAGTGTGATGCGGTCAGGCTAATAGTGGTGCAGTAAGTGTGAGCAGATCAATGTGATAGTGATGCAATAAGTGTGAGGGGGTCAGAGTGATAGTGAGGCATGAAGTGTGAGGGGGTCAGGGTGATAGCGACGCAGAAAGTGTGATGGAGTCAGGGTGATAGTGACACACTAAGTGCGAGGGGGTCAAGGTGATAGCGACGCAGTAAGTGTAAGGGGATCAGGGTGATAGTGACACAGTAAGTGTGAGGGAGTCAGGGTGATACTGACGCTGTAAGTGTGATGGGTCAGGGAGATAGTGATGCAATGAGTGTGAAGGGGACAGAGTTTTAGTGATGCAATAAGTGTGATGGGGTCCGGGTGATGGTGATGTAGTAAGTGTGATGGGGATCAGAGTGATAGTGATGCAGTAAGTGTGAGCAGGACAGGGTGATAGTGACACAGTAAGTGTGAGGGGGTCAGGGTGATAGTGATTCAGTAAGTGTGAGTTGCTCTGGTAGAAATTGATGCTGTATGTGTGTGGGATCAGGGTGATAGTCATGCAGTAAGTATGAGGAGGTCAGTGTGATAGTGACACAGTAAGTGTGAGTTGTCAGGGTGATAGTGACGCATTAAGTGAGGGTGGCTCTGGTTGGTATTGAGGCAGTAAGTGTGAGGGGGTCAGTGTGAATGTGACGCTGAAAGGGTGATGGAGTCAGGGTGATAGTTACACAGTAAGTGTGAGGGGATCAGGGTGATAGTGATGCAGTAAGTGTGAGGGGATCAGGGTGATAGTGACACAATAAGTGTGATGGGGTCAGAGTGGTAGTGACGCAATAAGTGTGAGGGGATTAGTGTGATAGTGGTGCAGTAAGTGTGTGGAGGTCAGGGTGACAGTGACACAATAAGGTGAGGGGATCAGGGTGAGAGTGACACAGTAAGTGTGAGGGGGTCAGAGTGATACTGACGCTGTAAGTGTGATGGGTCAGGGAGATAGTGATGCAGTAAATGTGATGGGGTCAGGTTGATGCTGACGCAATAAGTGTGAGGGGTCAGAGTGATCGCGATTCAGAAAATGTGAGTGGGTCCGGGTTTTAGTGATGCAGTAAGTGTGATGGGGTCAGGGTGATAGTGACGCAGTAAGTGTGATGGGGTCAGGGTGACAGTGACGCAGTAAGTGTGATTGGGGTCAGGATGATAGTGGTGCGGTAAGTGTGATGGGATCAGGGTGATAGCAACGCAGTAAGTGTGATGGGGTCAGGGTGATATGGATACAGTAAGAGTGAGGGGATCAGTGTGATAGTGATACAATAAGTGTGATGGGGTCAGTGTGCAAGTGACGCAGAAAGGGTGATGGGGTCAGGGTGACAGTGAAGCAGTAAGTGTGATGTGGTCAGGGTGAAATTGGCACATCAAGTGTGGTGCGGTCAGGGTAATAGTGGTGCAGTACGTAAGAGGGGATCAGTGTGATCGTGATACAATAAGTGTGAGGGCGTCAGGGTGATAGTGATGCAGTAAGTGTGAGGGGTCAGGGTGATAATGTCGCAACAAATGTGATTGGGTCAAGGTGATAGCGAGGCAGTAAGTGTAACGTGATCAAGGTGATAGTGACACAGTAAGTGTGATGGGGTAAGACTGATAGTGACGCAGTACGTGTGAGCAGGACAGGGTGATACTGACACAGTAAGTGTGATGGGGTCAGGGTGATAGTGTCGCAGTAAGTGTGGGTGGCTCTGGTAGAAATTGATGCAGTATGTGTGATGGGATCAGGGTGATAGTGATGCAAGTATGAGGAGGTCAGTGTGATAGTGACACAGTAAGTGTGAGGGGGTCAGGGTGATAGTGACGCAGTAAGTGTGGGTGGCTCTGGTAGGTATTGAGGCAGTAAGTGTGAGTGGGTCAGTGTGAATGTGACGCTGAAATGGTGATGCGGTCAGCGTGACAGTGACGCAGTAAGTGTGAGGGGATCAGGGTGATAGTGACGCAGTAAGTGTGAGCGGATCAGGGTGATAGTGACGCAATACGTGTGATGGGGTCAGAGTGATAGTGACGCAGTAAGAGTGATGGGGTCAGGCTGATGGTGATGCAGTAAGTGTGAGGGGGTCAGAGTGATATTGACGCAGTAAGTGTGAGAGGATCAGGGTGATAGTGACGCAATACGTGTGATGGGGTCAGAGTGGTAGTGACACAGGAAGAGTGATGGGGTCAGGCTGATGGTGATACAGTAAGTGTGATGGAGTTAGACTGATAGTGATGCTGTAAGTGTGAGCGAATCAGGGTGATAGTGATGCAGTAACTGTGATGGCATCAGCGTGATAGTGACGCAGTAAGTGTGGGTGGCTCTGGTAGGTATTGAGGCAGTAAGTGTGAGGGGGTCAGGGTGATAGTGACACACTAAGTGCGAGGGGGTCAAGCTGAGAGCGACGCAGTAAGTGTAAGGTGATCAGGGTGATAGTGACACAGTTAGTGTGAGGGGGTCAGGGTGATAGTGATGCAGTAAGTGGTGATGGGGTCAGGGTGATAGTGACACAGTAAGTGTGATGGGGTCAGGGTGATAGTGACGCAGTAAGTGTGATGGGGTCAGGGTGATAATGACACAGTAAGGGTGAGGGGATCAGGGTGATAATGAGGCAGTAATTGTGAGGGTGTCAGAGTCATAGCGATGCAGTAAGTGTGAGCGTATAGGGTGATAGTGACGCAGCAAGTGTGAGGAGGTCAGTGTGATACTGACACAGTAAGTGTGAGGGGCTCAGGGTGATAGTGACACAGTAAGTGTGATGGGATCAGGGTGATAGTGATGCAGTAAGTTTGAGGAGGTCAGGGTGATAGTAACACAATAAGTGTGAGGGAGTCATGGTGATACTGACGCTGTAAGTGTGATGGGTCAGGGTGATAGTGATGCACTGAGTGTGAAGGGGACAGAGTGTTAGTGATGCAGTAAGTGTGATGGGGTCAGGGTGATGGTGATGTAGTAAGTGTGATGGGGATCAGAGTGATAGTGATGCAGTAAGTGTGAGCAGGACAGGGTGATAGTGACACAGTAAGTGTGAGGGGGTCAGAGTGATAGTGATTCAGTAAGTGGTGATGGGGTCAGGGTGATAATGACACAGTAAGTGTGATGGGGTCAGGGTGATAGTGACGCAGTAAGTGTGATGGGGTCAGGGTGATAATGACACAGTAAGGGTGAGGGGATCAGGGTGATAATGAGGCAGTAATTGTGAGGGTGTCAGAGTCATAGCGATGCAGTAAGTGTGAGCGTATAGGGTGATAGTGACGCAGCAAGTGTGAGGAGGTCAGTGTGATACTGACACAGTAAGTGTGAGGAGCTCAGGGTGATAGTGACACAGTAAGTGTGATGGGATCAGGGTGATAGTGACACAATACGTGTGAGGGGATCAGAGTGATACTGACGCTATAAGTGTGATGGGTCAGGGAGATAGTGATGCACTGAGTGTGAAGGGGACAGAGAGATAGTGACGCAGTAAGTGTGATGGGATCAGGGTGATAGTGATGCAGTAAGTGTGATGGGATCAGAGTGATAGTGCCGCAGTAAGTGTGATGGGGTCAGGGTGAAATTGACGCATCATGTGTGAGTCAGTCAGGGTAATAGTGGTACAGTGAGTGTGTGGGGATCAGTGTGATAGGATACAATAAGTGTGAGGGTATCAGGGTGAAAGTGATGCAGGGTTAGTGTGAGGGGTCAGGGTGATAGTAATGCAGTAAGTGTGATGGGGTCAGGGTGATAGTGACACACTAAGTGCGAGGGGGTCAAGGTGATAGCGACACAGTAAGTGTAAGGGGATCAGGGTGATAGTGACACAGTAAGTGTGAGGGGGTCAGGGTGATAGTGATGCAGTAAGTGTGATGGGGTCAGGATGATGGTGATATAGTAAGTGTGATGGGGTTAGACTGATAGTGATGCAGTAAGTGTGATGGGGACAGGGTGATAGTGACACAGTAAGTGTGAGGGGGTCAGGGAGATAGTGACGCAGTAAGTGTGGGTGGCTCTGGTAGGTACTGAGGCAGTAAGTGTGAGGGGGTCAGTGTGAATGTGACGCAGAAAGGGTGATGCGGTCAGGGTGACAGTGATGCAGTATGTGTGAGGGGATCAGGGTGATAGTGACGCAGTAAGTGTGAGAGGGCCTGGGTGATAGTGATGCAGTAAGTGTGAGGGGATCAGGGTGATAGTGACACAATAAGTGTGATGGGGTCAGAGTGATAGTGACACAATAAGAGTGATGGGGTCAGGCTGATGGTGATGCAGTAAGTGTGATGGGGTAAGACTGATAGTGATGCAGTAAGTGTGAGCAGGACAGGGTGATACTGACACAGTAAGTGTGAGGGGGTCAGAGTGATATTGACACAGTAAGTGTGAGTTGCTCTGGTAGAAATTGATGCAGTATGTGTGATGGGATCAGGGTGATAGTGATGCAGGTATGAGGAGGTCAGTGTGATAGTGACGCAGTAAGTGTGAGGGGGTCAGGGTGATAGTGACGCAGTAAGTGTGGGTGGCTCTGGTAGGTATTGAGGCAGTAAGTGTGAGGGGGTCAGTGTGAATGTGACGCGGTCAGGGTGAGAGTGACACAGTAAGTGTGAGGGGATCGGCGTGATAGTGACCCAGTACGTGTGATGGGGTCAGTGTGAAAGTGACACAGTAAGTGTGAGGGAATCAGGCTGATGGTGATGCAGTAAGTGTGATGGGGTTAGACTGATAGAGATGCCGTAAGTGTGAGCAGGACAGGGTGATAGTGACGCAGTAAGTGTGATGGGATCAGTGTGATAGTGATGCAGTAAGTTTGAGGAGGTCAGGGTGATAGTGACACAATAAGTGTGAGGGGATCAGTATGATAGTGACACAATAAGTGTGAGGGGATCAGAGTGATACTGACGCTGTAAGTGTGATGGGTCAGGGAGATAGTGATGCACTGAGTGTGAAGGGGACAGAGAGATAGTGACGCAGTAAGTGTGATGGGATCAGGGTGATAGTGATGCAGTAAGTGTGATGGGATCAGAGTGATAGTGCCGCAGTAAGTGTGATGGGGTCAGGGTGAAATTGACGCATCATGTGTGATGCGGTCAGGGTAATAGTGGTACAGTGAGTGTGTGGGGATCAGTATGATAGGATACAATAAGTGTGAGGGTATCAGGGTGAAAGTGATGCAGGGTAAGTGTGAGGGGTCAGGGTGATAGTAATGCAGTAAGTGTGAGGAGGTCAGAGTGATAGTGACGCACGAAGTGTGAGGGGGTCAGGGTGATAGTGACACAATAAGAGTGATGGGGTCAGGCTGATGGTGATGCAGTAAGTGTGATGGGGTAAGACTGATAGTGATGCAGTAAGTGTGAGCAGGACAGGGTGATACTGACACAGTAAGTGTGAGGGGGTCAGAGTGATATTGACACAGTAAGTGTGAGTTGCTCTGGTAGAAATTGATGCAGTATGTGTGATGGGATCAGGGTGATAGTGATGCAGGTATGAGGAGGTCAGTGTGATAGTGACGCAGTAAGTGTGAGGGGGTCAGGGTGATAGTGACGCAGTAAGTGTGGGTGGCTCTGGTAGGTATTGAGGCAGTAAGTGTGAGGGGGTCAGTGTGAATGTGACGCGGTCAGGGTGAGAGTGACACAGTAAGTGTGAGGGGATCGGCGTGATAGTGACCCAGTACGTGTGATGGGGTCAGTGTGAAAGTGACACAGTAAGTGTGAGGGAATCAGGCTGATGGTGATGCAGTAAGTGTGATGGGATCAGTGTGATAGTGATGCAGTAAGTTTGAGGAGGTCAGGGTGATAGTGACATAGTAAGTGTGAGGGGGTCAGAGTGATAGCGATGCAGTAAGTGTGAGCGGTTAGGGTGATAGTGATGCAGTAAGTGTGATGGGGTCAGGGTGATGCTGACGCAGTAAGTGTGATGGGGTCAGAGTGATCGCGATTCAGCAAATGTGTGTGGGTCAGGTTGTTATTGATGCAGCAAGTGTGATGGGGTCAGGGTGATAGTGCTGCAGAAAGTGTGATGGGGTCAGGATGACAGTGAAGCAGTAAGTGTGATGGGGTCAGGGTGAAATTGACACATCAAGTGTGGTGCGGTCAGGGTAATAGTGGTGCAGTAAGTATGAGGGGATCAGTGTGATCGTGATACAATAAGTGTGAGGGCATCAGGGTGATAGTGATGATGTAAGTGTGAGGGGTCAGAGTGATAATGACGCAACAAATGTGATTGGGTCAGGGTGATAGTGATGCAGTAAGTGTGAGGGGGTCAGGGTGATAGTGATGCAGTAAGTGTGATGGGGTCAGAGTGATCGTGGCGCAATAAGTGTGATGGGGTCAGGGTGATAGTGCTGCAGTAAGTGTGATGGGGTCAGGGTGATTGTGACGCACTAAGTGTGAAGGTACCAGGGAGATAGTGATGCAGTAAGAGTGAGGGGTTCAGGGTGATAGTGAGGCAGTAGGTGTGAGCGAATCAGGGTGATAGTGATGCAGTAACTGTGATGGCATCAGCGTGATAGCGATGGAGTAAGTGTGAGGGTTCAGGGTGATAGCGACGCAGTAAGTGTGATGGGGTCAGGGTGATAGTGACACACTAAGTGCGAGGGGGTCAAGGTGAGAGCGACGCAGTAAGTGTAAAGTGATCAGGGTGATAGTGACACAGTTAGTGTGAGGGGGTCAGGGTGATAGTGATGCAGTAAGTGGTGATGGGGTCAGGCAGATAGTGACACAGTAAGTGTGATGGGGTCAGGGTGATAGTGACGCAGTAAGTGTGATGGGGTCAGGGTGATAGTGACACAGTAAGTGTGATGGGGTCAGGGTGATAATGACACAGTAAGGGTGAGGGGATCAGGGTGATAATGAGGCAGTAATTGTGAGGGTGTCAGAGTCATAGCGATGCAGTAAGTGTGAGCGTATAGGGTGATAGTGACGCAGCAAGTGTGAGGAGGTCAGTGTGATACTGACACAGTAAGTGTGATGGGATCAGGGTGATAGTGATGCAGTAAGTTTGAGGAGGTCAGGGTGATAGTGACACAATAAGTGTGAGGGGATCAGGATGATAGTGACACAGTAAGTGTGAGGGGATCAGAGTGATACTGACGCTGTTAGTGTGATGGGTCAGGGAGATAGTGATGCACTGAGTGTGAAGGGGACGGAGAGATAGTGACGCAGTAAGTGTGATGGGATCAGGGTGATAGTGATGCAGTAAGTGTAATGGTATCAGAGTGATAGTGCCGCAGTAAGTGTGATGGGGTCAGGGTGAAATTGACGCATCATGTGTGATGCGGTCAGGGTAATAGTGGTACAGTGAGTGTGTGGGGATCAGTGTGATAGGATACAATAAGTGTGAGTGTATCAGGGTGATAGTGATGCAGTAAGTTTGAGGAGGTCAGGGTGATAGTGACACAATAAGTGTGAGGGGATCAGGATGATAGTGATACAATAAGTGTGAGGGGATCAGAGTGATACTGACGCTGTAAGTGTGATGGGTCAGGGAGATAGTGATGCACTGAGTGTGAAGGGGACAGAGAGATAGTGACGCAGTCAGTGTGATGGGATCAGGGTGATAGTGATGCAGTAAGTGTGATGGGATCAGAGTGATAGTGCCGCAGTAAGTGTGATGGGGTCAGGGTGAAATTGACGCATCATGTGTGATGCGGTCAGGGTAATAGTGGTACAGTGAGTGTGTGGGGATCAGTGTGATAGGATACAATAAGTGTGAGGGTATCAGGATGAAAGTGATGCAGGGTAAGTGTGAGGGGTCAGGGTGATAGTAATGCAGTAAGTGTGAGGAGGTCAGAGTGATAGTGACGCACGAAGTGTGAGGGGGTCAGGGTGATAGCGACGCAGAAAGTGTGATGGGGTCAGGGTGATAGTGACACACTAAGTGCGAGGGGGTCAAGGTGATAGCGACACAGTAAGTGTAAGGGGATCAGGGTGATAGTGACACAGTAAGTGTGAGGGGGTCAGGGTGATAGTGATGCAGTAAGTGTGATGGGGTCAGGGTGATGGTGATGTAGTAAGTGTGATGGGGTTAGACTGATAGTGATGCAGTAAGTGTGATGGGGACAGGGTGATAGTGACACAGTAAGTGTGAGGGGGTCAGGGTGATAGTGACGCAGTAAATGTGGGTGGCTCCGGTAGGTACTGAGGCAGTAAGTGTGTGGGGGTCAGTGTGAATGTGATGCAGAAAGGGTGATGCGGTCAGGGTGACAGTGACGCAGTATGTGTGAGGGGATCAGGGTGATAGTGATGCAGTAAGTGTAAGGGGGCCAGGGTGATAGTGATGCAGTAAGTGTGAGGGGATCAGGGTGATAGTGACACAATATGTGTGATGGGGTCAGGGTGATAGTGACACAATAAGAGTGATGGGGTCAGGCTGATGGTGATGCAGTAAGTGTGATGGGGTAAGACTGATAGTGATGCAGTAAGTGTGCGCAGGACAGGTTGATACTGACACAGTAAGTGTGAGGGGGTCAGAGTGATATTGACACAGTAAGTGTGAGTTGCTCTGGTAGAAATTGATGCAGTATGTGTGATGGGATCAGGGTGATAGTGATGCAGGTATGAGGAGGTCAGTGTGATAGTGACGCAGTAAATGTGGGTGGCTCTGGTAGGTATTGAGGCAGTAAGTGTGAGGGGGTCAGTGTGAATGTGACGCTGAAAGGGTGATGCGGTCAGGGTGAGAGTGACACAGTAAGTGTGAGGGGATCGGCGTGATAGTGACCCAGTACGTGTGATGGGGTCAGGGAGAAAGTGACACAGTAAGTGTGAGGGAATCAGGCTGATGGTGATGCAGTAAGTGTGATGGGGTTAGACTGATAGTGATGCAGTAAGTGTGAGCAGGACAGGGTGATAGTGACATAGTAAGTGTGAGGGGGTCAGAGTGATAGCGATGCAGTAAGTGTGAGCGGTTAGGGTGATAGTGATGCAGTAAGTGTGATGGGATCAGGGTGATAGTGATGCAGTAAGTGTGATGGGATCAGGGTGATAGTGATGCAGTAAGTGTGATGGGGTCAGGGTGATGCTGACGCAGTAAGTGTTAGGGGTCAGAGTGATCGCGATTCAGCAAATGTGTGTGGGTCAGGGTGTTATCGATGCAGCAAGTGTGATGGGGTCAGGGTGATAGTGCCGCAGTAAGTGTGATGGGGTCAGGGTGAAATTGACACATCAAGTATGGTGCGGTCAGGGTAATTGTGGTGCAGTAAGTGTGAGGGGATCAGTGTGATCGTGATACAATAAGTGTGAGGGTATCAGGGTGACAGTGAAGCAGTAAGTGTGATGTGGTCAGGGTGAAATTGGCACATCAAGTGTGGTGTGGTCAGGGTAATAGTGGTGCAGTAAGTATGAGGGGATCAGTGTGATCGTGATACAATAAGTGTGAGGGCGTCAGGGTGATAGTGATGCAGTAAGTGTGAGGGGTCAGGGTGATAATGACGCAACAAATGTGATTGGGTCAGGGTGATAGTGATGCAGTAAGTGTGAGGGGGTCAGGGTGATAGCGATGCAGTAAGTGTAACATGATCAAGGTGATATTGACACAGTAAGTGTGATGGGGTAAGACTGATAGTGACGCAGTATGTGTGAGCAGGACAGGGTGATAGTGACACAGTAAGTGTGAGGGGGTCAGGGTGATAGTGACACAATAAGTGTGGGTGGGTCTGGTAGGTATTGAGGCAGTAAGTGTGAGGGGGTCAGTGTGGATGTGATGCTGAAAGGGTGATGCGGTCAGGGTGAGAGTGACACAGTAAGTGTGATGGGGTCAGGGTGAGAGTGACACAGTATGTGTGATGGGGTCAGAGTGATAGTGACGCAATAAGTGTGATGGGGTCAGGGTGATAGTGCTGCAGTGAGTGTGAGGGTGTCAGGGTGATCATGACGTATTAAGTGTGAAGGTACCAGGGAGATAGTGACGCGGTAAGTGTGAGGGTGTCAGGGTGATGCTGAGGCAGTAAGTGTGAGCGAGTCGGGGTGATAGTGATGCAGTAAGTGTGATGGCATCAGCGTGACAGCAATGGAGTAAGTGTGAGGTGTCAAGGTGATAGTGACGCAGTAAGTGTGAGGGGATCAGGGTGATTGTGACACAGTAAGTGTGAGGGGATCAGAGTGATACTCACGCTGTAAGTGTGATGGGTCAGGGAGATAGTGATGCACAAACTGTGAGTGGGTCAGGGGGATAGTGACACAATAAGTGTGATGGCATCAGAGTGATAGTGACGCAGTAAGTGTGATGGGGTCAGGATGATGTGGACCCAATAAGTGTGAGGGGTCAGAGTGATCGCAATCCAGCAAGTTTGAGCAGGACAGGGTGATAGTGACACCTTAAGTGTGAGGGGATCAGGTGATAGTGACTCAATAAGTGTGATGGGGTCAGAGTGATAGTGATGCAACAAATGTGATTGGGTCAGGGTGATAGTGATGCAGTAAGTGAGAGCGGTTACGGTGATAGTGATGCAGTAAGTGTGAGGGGGTCAGGGTGATAGTGACGCAGTAAGTGTGATGGGGTCAGAGTGATCACGATGCTGCAAGTGAGAGCGGGTCAGGGTGTTAGTGATGCAGTAAGTGTGATGGGTTCAGGGTGATAGTGACGCAGTAAGTGTGATGGGGTCAGGGTGACAGTGACGCAGTAAGTGTGATGGGGTCAGAGTGAAATTGACACATCAAGTGTGATGCGGTCAGTGTGATAGTAGTGCAGTAAGAGTGAGGGGATCAGTGTGATAGTGATACAGGAAGTGTGAGGGGGTCATGATGATAGTGGTGCGGTAAGTGTGATGGGATCAGGGTGATAGCAACGCAGTACGTGTGATGGGGTCAGGGTGATAGGGATACAGTAAGAGTGAGGGAATCAGTGTGATAGTGATACAATAAGTGTGATGGGGTCAGTGTGCAAGTAATGCAGAAAGGGTGATGAAATCAGGGTAACAGTGACGCAGCAATGTGATGGGGTCAGGGTGATAGTGACGCAGTAAGTGTGAAGGGTCAGGGTGATAGTGATGCCGTAAGTGTGATGGGGTCAGGGTGGTAGTGATGCAGTAAGTGTGAGGGGTCAGGGTGATAGAGATGCACTAAGTGTAATGGGGTCCGGGTGATAGTGATGCAGTAAGTGTGAGGGGGTCAGGGTGATAGTGATGCAGTAAGTGTGATGGGATCAGGGTGGTAGTGATGCAGTAAGTGTGATGAGGTCAGGGTGATAGTGACACAGTAAGTGTGAGGGGGTCAGGGTGATAGTGATGCAGTAAGTGTGAAGGTACCAGGGAGATAGTGACGCGGTAAGTGTGAGGGGATCAGGGTGATTGTGAGGCGGTATGTGTGAGCGAGTCAGTGTGATAGTGATGCAGTAAGTGTGATGGCATCAGTGTGATAGCAATGGAGTAAGTGTGAGGGGTCAGGGTGATAGTGACGCTGTAAGTGTTATGGGGTCAGGGTGATAGTGATGCACTAAGTGTCATGCGGTCAGGGTGATAGTGACACAAGAAGTGTGAGGGGATCAGAGTGATACTGACGCAGTAAGTGTGGTGGGATCTGGGTGATAGTGATGCAGTAAGTGAGAGGGGGTAAGGTTGATAGTGAGGCAGTCAATGTAAGGGGATCAGGGTGATAGTGAAGCAATAAGTGTGATGGCGTCAGACTGATAGTGCCGCAGTAAATGTGATGGGGTCAGGGTGATGCTGACGCAATAAGTGTGAGCGGTCAGAGTGATCACGATTCAGCAAGCGTGAGTGGGTCAGGATGTTAGTGGTGCAGTAAGTGTGAGGGTGTCAGGGTGATAGTGACGCACTAAGTGTGAAGGTACCAGGGATATAGTGACGCGGTAAGTATGAGGGGATTAGGGTGATAGTGAGGCAGTAAGTGTGAGCGTGTCAGGGTGATAATGATGCAGTAAGTGTGATGGGGTCAGGGCGACAGTGACGCAGTAAGTGTGAGGGGATCAGGGTGATAGTGACTCAGTAAGTGTGATGGGTTCAGGGTGATAGTGATGCAGGAAGTGTGATGGGTCAGGGAGATAGTGATGCAGTAGGTCGTGAGGGGGACAGAGTGATGGCGATGCAGTAAGTGAGAGTGGTTACGGTGATAATGATGCAGTAAGTGAGAGGGGTCAGGGTGATTAGATCACTTACAGTGTGGAAACAGGCCCTTCGGCCCAACAAGTCCACACCGACCCGCTGAAGCTCAACCCATCCATACCCTTACATTTACCCCTACCTAAAACTACTGGCAATTTAGGATGGCCAATTCACCAGAATTGGGATTTGAACCCGGGTCTCAGGCGCTGTGAGGCAGCAGTGCTAACCACTGTGCCACCGTGCCGCCCACGATAGCAACACCTAAGTGTGATGGGATCAGGGTGATAGTGATACTGTAAGAGTGATGGGATCAGGGTAATAGTGATACAGTAAGTGTGATGGGGTCAGGGAGATAGTACCGCAGTAAGTGTGATGGGGTCATGACGATAGTGACGCAGTAAGTGTGAGGGGTCAGGGTGATAGTGCTGCAGTAAGAGTGAGGGGATTGGTGTGATAGTGACACAATAAGTGTGAGGGGATCAGGATGATAGTGATGCAGGAAGTGTGATGTGGTCAGGGTGATAGTAACGCAGTAAGTTCGATGGGGTCAGGGTGAAATTGACAAATTAAGTGTGATGGGGTCAGGGTGATAGTGGTGCAGTAAGAGTGAGGGGATTAGTGTGATAGTGATACAATAAGTGTGAGGGGATCAGGGTGACAGTGACGCAGTAAGTGTGATGGGGTCAGAGTGATAGTGCTGCAGTAAGTGTGATGGGGTCAGGGTTAAATTGAAACATCAAGTGTGATGGGGTCAGGGTGATAGTGATGCAGTAAGTGTGATGGGGTCAGGATGATAGTGACACAGTAAGTGGGATGGGGTCAGGGCGATATGGTGCAGTAAGAGTGAGGGGATCAGTGTGATAGTGATACAATAAGTGTGAGGGTATCAGGGTGATGATGATGATGCAGTAAGTGTGATGGGGTCAGGGTGATAGTGATGCAGTAAGAGTGAGGGTATCAGTGTGAAAGTGATATAATAAGTGTGAGGGGATCAGGGTGATAGTGATGCAGTTAGTGTGAGGGGGTCAGGGTGATAGTGATGCGGTAAGTGTGATGGGATCAGGATGATAGTGATGCAGTAAGAGTGAGGGGATCAGTATGATAGTGATACAATAAGTGTGATGGTGTCAGTGTGCAAGTGACGCAGAAAGGGTGATGAGGTCAGGGTAAAAGTGATGCAGTAAGTGAGATGGGATCAGAGTGATAGTGATGCAGTAAGTGCGAGGGGGTCAAGGTGATACTAATGCGGTAAGTTTGATGGGGTCAGGGTGATTGGGATGCGGTAAGTGTGATGGGGTCAGGGTGATAGTGACACAGTAAGTGTGATGGGGTCAGGGCGACTGTGATGCATTAAGTGTGATGCGGTAAGGGTGATATTGGTGCAGTAAGAGTGAGGGGAGTAGTGTGATAGTGACACAATAATTGTGAGGGGATCAGGGTGATAGCGATGCAGTAAGTGTGATGAGGTCAGGGTGATAGTGCCGCAGTAAGTGTGATGGGGTCAGGGTTAAATTGACACATCAAGTGTGATGGTGTCAGGGTGATTGTGATGCAGTAAGTGTGATGGGGTCAGGGTGATTGTGATGCAGTAAGTGTGATGGGGTCAGGATGAAATTGACATATCAAGTGTGATGGGGTCAGGGTGATAGTACTGCAATAAGTGTGATGGGGTCAGGGTGACAGTGACGCAGTAGTGTGATGCGGTCAGGGTGACAGTGGTGCAGTAAGAGTGAGGGGATTAGTGTGATAGTGATACAATAAGTCTGAGGGGATCAGGGTGATCGTGACACAGTAACTGTGATAGGGTCAGTTGCAAGTGACGCAGAAAGGGTGATGGGTTAAGGATGACAGTGACGCAATAAGTGTGATGGGGTCAGGGTGATTGTGAGGCAGTAAGTGTGATGGGGTCAGGTGAAAGTTACACAGTAAGTGTGAGAGGATCAGAGTGATAGTGATGCAGTAAGAGTGATGGGGTCAGGGTGATAGTGATGCAATAAGTGAGATGGCATTAGACTGATAGTGACACAGTAAGTTTGAGGGGGTCATGGTAATAATGACGCAATAGGTGTGAGTGGCTCTGGGAGATATTGACGCAGTAAGTGTGATGGGGTCAGGGTCACAGTGATGCACTAAGTGTGATGGGGTCCCGGTGATCGTGATGCAATAAGTGTGATGGGGTCAAGGTGATAGTGACACAGTAAGTGTGAGGGGGTCCCTGTGTTAGTGATGCAGTAAGTGTGATGGGGTCATGGTGATAGTGACGCAGTAAGTGTGATGGGATCGGGTGATAGTGCCGCAGTAATTGTGATGGGGTCAGGGCGACAGTGACGCAGTAAGTATGATGCAGTCATGGTGAAAATGATGCAGTAAGAGTGAGGAGATTAATGTGATAGCGATACAATAAGTGTGAGGGCATCAGGGTGATAGTGATGCAGTAAGTGTGATGAGGTCAGGGTGATAGTGTCACAGCAAGTGCGATGGGGTCAGAGTGATAGTGCCGCAGTAAGTGTGATGGGGTCAGGGTTAAATTGAAACATCAAGTGTGATGAGGTCAGGGTGATAGTGATGCAGTAAGTGTGATGGGGTCAGGATGACAGTGACGCAGTAAGTGTGAGGGGGTCAGGGTGAAATTGACACATCATGTAACTATAGGCCAGTGACTAGTAACTATAGGCCTGTGAGTCTGACTTCAGTGGTGGGCAAAGTCTGAGAGAGAATGGTAAGGGATAAGATTTATGAACATCTGGATAGGAATAACGTGATCAAGGATAGCCAGCATGGTTTTGTGAAGGGCAGGTCGTGCCTCACAAACCTTATTGAGTTCTTTGAGAAGGTGACTAAGGAAGTGGACGAGGGTAAAGCAGTAGATGTGTATATGGATTTTAGTAAGGCGTTCGATAAGGTTCCCCATGGTAGGCTAATGCTAAAACTACGGAGGTATGGCATTGAGGATACATTAGAGGTTTGGATTAGGAATTGGCTGGCTGGAAGGAGACAGAGGGTAGTAGTTGATGGACTATGTTCATCTTGGAGTGCAGTTACTAGCGGTGTACCACAAGGATCTGTTTTGGGACCATTGCTTTTTGTTATCTTTATAAATAATCTAGAGGAAGGGCTTGAAAGCTGGGTAAGCAAGTTTGCGGATGACACAAAAGTCGGTGGAGTTGTGGATAGTGAGGAAGGAAGTGGTAGGTTACAGCGGGATATAGATAAGTTGCAGAGCTGGGCAGAAATGTGGCAAATGGAATTCAATGTAGCTAAGTGTGAAGTCATTCACTTTGGTAGGAGTAACAAGAAGATGGATTACTGGGCTAATGGTAGGCTACTTTGTAGTGTGGATGAGCAGAGGGATCTTGGTGTCCATGTACACAGATCCCTGAAAGTTGCCACCCAGGTAAATAGTGCTGTGAGGAAGGCATATGGTGTACTGGGCTTTATTGGTAGAGGAATTGAGTTCCGGAGTCCTGAGGTCATGTTGCAACTGTATAAGACTCTGGTGCGGCCTCATCTGGAGTATTGTGTGCAGTTTTGGTCGCCATACTATAGGAAGGATGTGGAGGCATTGGAACGAGTGCAGAGGAGGTTTACCAGGATGTTGCCTGGAATGGTAGGGAAATCTTATGAGGAAAGGCTGAGGCACTTGGGGCTGTTCTCATTGGAGAAGAGAAGGTTTAGGGGAGATTTGATAGAGGTGTATAAGATGATTAGGGATTTAGATAGGGTCGACACTGAGAACCTTTTACCGCTAATGGAGTCAGGTGTTACTAGGGGACACAGCTTTAAATTAAGGGGTTGTAGGTATAGGACAGATGTTAGGGGTAGATTCTTTACACAGCGGGTCGTGAGTTCATGGAATGCCCTGCCAGTAGCAGTGGTGAACTCTCCTTCTTTATGGTCATTTAAGCGGGCATTTGGAAGTTATTGGGCTAGTGTAGGTTAGGTAGGATTCGGTCGGCGCAACATCGAGGGCCGAAGGGCCTGTACTGCGCTGTATCTTTCTATGTTCTATGTTCTATGTGTGATGGGGTCAGGGTGATATGGTGCAGTTAGAGTGAGGGGATCAGTGTGATAGTGATACAATAAGTGTGAGGGCATCAGGGTGATGATGATGCAGTAAGTGTGATGGTGTTAGGGTGATAGCAATGCAGTAAGTGTGATGGGGTCAGGGTGATAGTGATGCAGTAAGTGTGAGGGGGTTAGGGAGATAGTGATGCAGTAAGTGTGATGGGATCAGGGTGATAGCAACGCAGTAAGTGTGATGGGGTCATGGTGATAATGATGCAGAAAGACTGAGGGGATCAGTGTGATAGTGATACAATTAGTGTGATGGGGCCAGTGTGCAAGTGACGCAGTAAGGGTGATGAAGTCAGGGTAACAGTGACGCAGTAAGTGTGATGGGGTCAGGGTGATAGTGATGCAGTAAGTGTGAGGGGTCAGGGTGATAGCGATGCAGTAAGTGTTATGGGGTCAGGGTGATAGTGAAAAAGTAAGTGTGATGGGGTCAGGGTGATAGTGATGCAGTAAGTGTGATGGGGTCAGGATGAAATTGACACATCAAGTGTGATGGGGTCAGGGTGATTGTGATGCAGTAAGTGTGAGGGGAGCAGGGTGAAAGTGACGCAGGAAGTGTGAGGGGTCAGGGCGACAGTGATGCTGTAAATGTGATGCGGTCAGTGTGATAGTGGTGCAGTAAGGGTGAGGGGATTAGTGTGATAGTGATACAATAAGTGTGAGGGTATCAGAGTGATAGTGATGCTGTAAGCGTGATGAGGTCAGGGTGATAGTGCCGCAGTAAGTGTGATGGAGTCAGGGTGATAGTGACACAGTAAGTGTGATGGGGTCAGGGTGATTGTGAGGCCGTAAGTGTGATGGGGTCCGGGTGAAAATTACACAGTAAGTGTGAGGGGATCAGGGTGATAGTGAAGCAATAAGTGTGATGGGGTCAGGGTGATAGTGACGCAATAAGAGTGATGGGGTCAGGCTGATAGTGATGCAGTAAGTGTGAGCAGGACAGGGTGATAGTGACACAGTAAGTGTGAGGGGGTCATGGTGATAATGATGCAGGAGGAGTGAGTGGCTCTGGGAGATATTGACGCAGTAAGTGTGATGGTGTCAGTGTCACAGTGATGCACTAAGTGTGATGGGGTACAGGTGATGGTGATGCAGTAAGTGTGATGGGTCCTTGTGATAGTGATGCAGTAAGTGTGAGGGGTCAGGGTGATAGTGAAACAGTAAGTGTGATGGGGTCAGGGTGATTGTGCCACAATAAGTGTGAGGGGGTCAGCATGATAATGATGCAGTACGGGTGATGGGGTCAGGTTGATAGTGACTCAGTAAGTTTGATGTGCTCAGCGTGATCGTGACACAGCAAGTGTGAGGGGGTCAGGGTGAAATTGACACATCAAGTGTGAGGGGGTCAGGGTGATAGTGATGCACTAAGTGTGATGGGATCAGGGTGATAGTGATGGAGTAAGTGTGATGGGGTCCGGGTGATAGTGATGCAGTAAGTGTGATGGAATCAGGGTGATAGTGATGCAGTAAGTGTGATGAGGTCAGGGTGATAGTGACGCAGTAAGTGTGATGGGGTCAGGGTGACAGTGATGCAGTAAGTGTGATGCGGTCAGGGTGATAGTGGTGCAGCTAGAGTGAGGGGATCAGGGTGATAGTGATGCAGTAAGTGTGATGAGGTCAGGGTGATAGTGACGCAGTAAGTGTGATGCGGTCAGGGTGACAGTGGTGCAGTAAGAGTGAGGGGATTAGTGTGATAGTGATACAATAAGTGTGAGGGGATCAGTGTGATAGTGATACAATAAGTCTGAGGGGATCAGGGTGATAGTGATGCAGTAAGTGTGATGGGGTCAGGGTGATAGTGATGCAGTAAGTGTGATGGAATCAGGGTGATAGTGATGCAGTAAGTGTGATGGGGTCAGGCTGATAGTGACGCAGTAAGTGTGTTGGGGTCAGGGTGACAGTGATGCATTAAGTGTGATGCGGTCAGGGTGATAGTGGTGCCGTTAGAGTGAGGGGATCAGGGTGATAGTGATGCAGTAAGTGTGATGAGGTCAGGGTGATCGTGCCGCAGTAAGTGTGATGGGGTCAGGGTTAAATTGACAAATCAAGTTCGATGGGATCAGGGTAATAGTGATGCAGTAAGTGTGATGGGGTCAGGGTGAAAGTGACACAATAAGTGTGATGGGGTCAGGATGAAATTGACACATCAAGTGTGATGGGGTCAGGGAGACAGTGGTGCAGTGAGAGTGGGGGGATTAGTGTGATAGTGATACAATAAGTGTGAGGGGATCAGTGTGATAGTGATACAATAGGTCTGAGGGGATCAGGGTGATCGTGACACAGTAAGTGTGATGGTGTCAGTTCCAAGTGACGCAGAAAGTGTGATGGGGTCAGGATGACAGTGACACAGTAAATGTGATGGGGTCAGGGTGAAAGTTACACAGTAAGTTACACAGTAAGTGTGAGAGTGACGCAGTACGTGTGAGGGGATCAGGGTAATAGTGAAGCAATAAGTGTGATGGGGTCAGGCTGATGGTGATGCAGTAAGTGTGAGCAGGACAGGGTGATAGTGACACAGTAAGTGTGAGGGGGTCATGGTGATAATGATGCAGTAGGTGTGAGTGGCTCTGGGAGGTATTGACACAGTAAGTGTGATGGGGTCAGTGTCACAGTGATGCACTAAGTGTGATGGGGTACAGGTGATGGTGATGCAGTCAGTGTGAGGGTATCAGGATGATTTCGTGATGCAGTAAGTGTGCTGGGTCCCTGTGATAGTGATGCAGTAAGTGTGAGGGGTCAGGGCGATAGTGAAACAGTAAGTGTGCTGGGCTCAGGGTGATAGTGACACAGTAAGTGTGAGGGGGTCAGCATGATAGTGTTGCAGTAAGGGTGATGGGGTCAGGCTGATAGTGACTCAGTAAGCGTGATGGGGTCAGCGTGATCGTGACACAGCAATTGTGAGGGGGTCAGGGTGAAATTGACACATCAAGTGTGATGGGGTCACGGTGATAGTGCCGCAGTAAGTGTGAGGGGTCAGGATGATAGTGATGCAGTAATTGTGATGGGGTCAGTGTGATCGTGATGCAGTAAGTGTGAGGGGTCAGAGTGACAGTTACGCAGTAAGTGTGAGGGTATCAGGGTTATCGTGATGCAGTAAGTGTGATGGGGTCAGGGTGAGAGTGACACAGTGATTGCGATAATGTCTTCTACCTTTGAGCCAGTTCTCTACCCAAAGGGTAATTCTACTGCCCCAACATACAAGTTTGACAATGTGACACCAGTCTCAAAAGTACAACAAGAAGCTACTCCTGATGACAACAGGCGGGTCAGTTTGCCACCGGTGCTGTTTACACTTGGAATATACCTGGAGCAGAACAACACAAACCCAACTGGAGAGGGTGGCTCTGTATAAGGAGAGTCAGTGTGGAGTTAAAATTCAACAAATGTGCTTGAATAAAATAAAAGATTAATGAAGGTAAGGCCGTCCAATCTGTTTCACAAATTATTGCGTAAGAGGATGGACAAAAACTGAAGCTATTGTAATAAATGGCTCAAGCTCCCCATGGAGAATTAATGTGCTCGGACGGAAAAATACTGAGTGATCATAAATTACTGCAAATTGCAAACAGCAGAATTAAAATCCAATATGCTTTTTTTACTGCAAGGATGAATATTTTAACCATGTTGTTCTGTATATACGAATGATACAGATGATCATTTATTATTGAGACAGAAAAGACAATCAATATTTTCTTTGACATCTAACTTGGATTTGGAGAAGATCCTGTGGATGATACTGACCAACAGGGTTGTTTGTACAGACAGGCGAATAATAATGTCACCAGGAAATAGCAGAAGGTTGTGGAGGGAAATGAACAGACTGAAGTCCGCTGTGATGGAGTTTGGTATAAAAGGCTAAAGAAAGACAAACTCGACCGAACTACAGAGTTTGAAATGTGAACATGGATAGAGTTGCCTTGATGTTCATGTGCACAGGTCTTTTACTGTGATAAGATCTGCTCAAAGAGGGAAATAGAAAACATCTGGGATCTTGAACATTACAAATGACCCATTGAGTAAGGAGAAAGAAAGTGCATAAAGAGAAAACCCTGCTGTTCCTGGGGATCTGAAATCTAACCTCAGCAGGTCAGGCAGCATCTGTGAGAAGCGAACCAGAACCCATTTCTCCCACAGCAGTCTGCAAGGCACCAAGGGATCTCCCTGATCTGATTGGCCCTGTGCTAATTAACACTGCACACAGATATTAATCCAGTGGGTCAGCTTCTTAGTTAAACAGTGAGTTCCTGAGAGGGACGAGGCAGACCCTTGTATGTTGTTCACACCTACATGGTCAGTAGGACATACAATCGTCGAAATTTACAACATAGAAACAGATCCTTCGGTGCAACTTGTCCATGCGTCAATTTAAGAATTCTGGCAGCGCTCCATGAAATTGGACGATCATTGCAAGGGACTACTTAATGGGAGAATTGGGCAAGGGCTTATCGAAATGTGAGAAAGGTAACAGGGTATCAGTCAATAGAAGAATTAGCACTGAGATGTGAGTAAATGGGAGGTCTGGTGCACAGTGCCGTTACATTAGAAAATTGGTGGGAATGTCAATATACTGGAAAATTCGAGCACAGCATGTCTAAGTTGGGGAATAGGGGCCAGGGAATCCATAAAAAGAAATGTTGCAAGCATTGGTAAATTGGAGATTCAGTTCAGTGCATCACTAAATAAAAACACTTCAGCAGGGCACCCGTACGTGGAAGAAGTGTTTCAGGGAACAATCAAATGGAAGGAATTGATGGATGACATTAATAATTGGAGAACTCATGCAGCTGCCTTTAAATAAGGCAGGATAATACTCAATGGGATAGTTGGTGCAGTTTCAAGATATGTGCAGGATTGAAAATGTGTTGCTGGTTAAAGCACAGCAGGTTAGGCAGCATCCAAGGAACAGAAAATTCGACGTTTCGGGCCAGAGCCCTACTATGTGCAGGATTGGTAAATGGGAGAAATGGTGCAGAGCAGCGGAGCCATAAATAGAGTTATGCAATCATACAGATGTACAACATGGAAACAGACACTTCATTCCAACTTGTCTATGTCTCAATCGAAGAATTCTGGAGAATCATTCCCAGGAACTACTAAATTGGAAGAATTGGGCAAGGGCTAATCAAAACAAGAGAATTTGGAACGGGGCATCTGACAATGACAAATTGGTGCAGTTAGCACCAAATGGGAGAGTTTCAGTTCAGCTGTAAATGGGAGAATTGGTGCAGTGGAGCACTAAATGGTACAATTTCAGTTCAGCACTAAATGGAAGAATTGGGACAGGACAATACTTGATGCAGGAATGGGAGTAGGGCACCTCTAAACTGGGCGAGGGCATCATTCGTATGAGGATTGGTGTAAGGCAAAACTGAGTGGAGAACTTGTTCAGGACGTCAGTAATTAGAGAAAATGGTGCTAAGCAACACTGAATTGGAGAATTGGTGCGGGCCATCAGTAAATGAGAGACCTGGTGCACACTGGAGCTAAATTAGAGAATGGGTGCATGGCACCAGGAAATGGGAGAATTAGAGTAGGGCACCCTTCAATGGTAAAATTGGGCTCGGGCATCAGTAAATGGAAGAATTAGTTACAGGGATATGAGTAAATGGGAGTTTTGGTGGGAATCAATAAATGGGAGATTCGGTGCACAGTGCCATTACATTGGAAAACTGGTGTGAGTGTCAATATATTAGAAAATTGGAGCAGAGTGAGTCTAAATTGGGGAATAGGGGCCAGGGAATCAATAAAAAGAAAAGTTGCGATCATTGGTAAATTGGAGATTCTGTTCAGTGCACTACTAAATGAACAATTATGATCAGCAGGGCATAAATATAGAATAGAAAAATACAGCGCAGTACAGGCCCTTCAGCCCTCAATGTTGCGCCGATCCAAGCCCACCTAACCTACACTAGCCCACTTTCCTCCATATGCCTATCCAATGCCCGTTTAAATGCCCATAAAGAGGGAAAGTCCCCCACTGTTACTGGCAGGGCATTCCATGAACTCACGACTCGCTGAGTAAAGAATCTACCCCTAACATCAGTCCTATACCTACCACCCCTTAATTTAAAGCTATACCCCCTCGTAATAACTGACTCCATACGTGGAAAAAGGTTCTCATGGTCAATCCTATCTGAACCCCTAATCATCTTGTACACCTCTATCAAGTCACCCCTAAACCTTCTTTTCTACAATGAAAACAGCCCCAAGTGCCTCAGCCTTTCCTCATATGATCTTCCTACCATACCAGGCAACATCCTGGTAAACCTCCTCTGCACTCGTTCCAGTGCCTCCACATCCTTCCTATAGTATGGCGACCAAAACTGCACACAATACTCCAGATGTGGCCGCACCAGAGTCTTATACAACTGCAACATGACCTCAGAACTCCGGAACTCAATTCCTTTACCAACAAAAGCAAGTACGCCATATGCCTTCTTCACAGCACTATTTAGATTAGATTACTTACAGTACGGAAACAGGCCCTTCGGCCCAACAAGTCCACACCGACCCGCCGAAGCGCAACCCACCCATACCCCTAAATTACCCCTGACCTAACACTACGGGCAATTTAGCATGGCCAATTCACCTGACCCGCCCATCTTTGGATTGTGGGAGGAAACTGGAGCACCCGGAGGAAACTCACGCAGACACGGAGAGAACGTGCAAACTCCACACAGTCAGTCGCCTGAGTCGGGAATTGAACCCAGGTCTACAGGCGCTGTGAGGCAGCAGTGCTAACTGCTGTGCCACCGTGCCACCTGGGTGGCAACCTTTCGAGATATGTTGAAGATGTGTATCAGGGAACAACTAAATGGAAGGAACTGATGCAGAGCAACAATAATTTGAGACTTCATGCAAGTGCCATTAAATTCTAAGTGGGAGGACTGAGGCAGGATAACCTCAATCGGTGAGTTGGTAATACTCCCGAAGTAGTGCAGGATTGGGAAGTGGGAGAATTGGTGTAGGGAAGCGGATCACTAATTGGAGCCTTAGAGATGTCCAACCCGGAAAACAGACCCTTCAGTCCAACTTGTCCAAGCCAAAACTTAAGAATGCTGTCAGCTCTCCACTAAATTGGGGAATCATTGGAAGAAACGACTAAATGGAAACAATTTGGAAAGGGCTTATCGAAATGTGACAATTTGTAACAGAGCATCGAGGTAATGGGTGAATTATTGCAGTTCAGAGCTAAATGGGTGAGTTATGCTGTGTTGCACTGAATGGGAGAATTGGGTCAGGACATTACCTTTTGGGAGATTTAGAGTAGGGCACCCCTAAATTGGACGAGGGCATCAGTCAGTATGAGGATTGGTGTAAGGCAACATAGAGGAGAGACCTTGCTCAGAAAATCAGCAATGGGGGAAATGGTGCTAAGCAACACTGAATTGGAGAATTGTTGTGGGGTATCAGTAAATGAAAGACCTGTTGCAGGGTGCTGATAACTTCGAGAATTGGATCAAATGGGAGAACGCGGCAGTGAGTCAGTAAATAGGACAAATGTTGGAAAGGATTATTGTTCCAGATTCAATACAGTGCACCACGAAATGGGGGAGTTGTTGCTGTTCACCACTAAAGGTAAGATATCTGTAGGATCGGAAATTTGGAGATTTGATGAAGGGATCGCAAATTCTGGCAGTGGACTACTAAATGAGAGAATTGTTGCAGGGAAGTACTGAATGGAAGAACTGGTGCACAGTGGAGCACAGAGAATGGGTGCATGGCACCAGGAAATGGGAGAATTAGAGTCGCACACCCTTAAATGGTAGAATCTGCTAAGGCATCAGTAAATGGAAGAATTAGTTCAGGGGTATAAGTAAATGGGAGACTTGGTGGGAATCAATAAATGCCCAGAGCCATTGCATTGGAAAATTGGTAGTTCCTTGGAATGATTCTCCAATGATTCTTCCAAGTACGCGTTCCCTACTGAATTGTTTTCATTTAGTCATGCACTGAACTGAATTTCTAATTTACCGATGCTTGCAACATTTCTTCTTTTTATTGATCTCCAGGCCCCTATTCCCCAATTTAGACATGCTCTGCTCCAGTTTTCTAATAAACTGACACTCACAACAGTTTTCCAATATAATTGCACTGTGCACCGAATCTCCCATTTATTGATTCCCACCAAACCGCCCTTTTACTCATATCCTTGTACTAATTCTTCCATTTATTGATGCACGAGCCGATTCTACTAGTTAAGGGTGCCCTACTCTAATTCTCCCATTTCCTAGTACCATGCACCCATCCTGTAATTGAACTCCTCTGTGCACCAGGTCTTCCATTCAGTATTTCCCGCAGCAATTCTCCCAATTAGTAGTCCGCTGCCAGAATTCTCTAATCTTGCGATTTATGCATCATATCTCCAAATGACCGATCCGACACTTTTCTTCCGTTTCGTGGTAAACTGCACCAATTCCTCCATTTCGTGGTGCACTGTATTGAATCTGGGACTCTAATCCTTTGCAACATTTGTCCTATTTAATGATTCACTGCCCGTGATCTCCCATTTGCTCCAATTCTCGAAGTTATCAGCATTTACTGTTACCCCACACCAATTCAGTGTTGCTTAGCACCATTTCCCCGAATTGCTGATGTCCTGAACATGTTCTCCACTCAGTGTTGCCTTACTCCAATCCTCATACTGACTGATGCCCTCGCTCAATTTAGGGGTGCCCTGCTCTAAATCTCCAGAAAGTTAATGTCCTGCCCCTATTCTTCCATTTAGTGCAACACAGCATACCTCACCCATTAGCTCTGAAATGCAATAATTCAACCATTATCTCGAATACCTGTTGCAAATTCTCACGTTTCGATAAGCCCTTTCCCAATTTTTCCAGTTAGTCGTTTCTTCCAATGATTCCCCAATTTAGTGGAGAGCTGACAGCATTTTTAAGTTTTGGCTTGGACAAGTTGGACTGAAGGGTCTGTTTCCAGGCTGGATATCTCGAAGGCACCAATTAGTGCTCCGCTTCCCTGCACCAATTCTCCCACTTACCGATCCTGCACTAATTCGGGAATTTCACCAACTCACTCATTGACATTATACTGCCCCAATCCCTCCACTTGGCACCGACATGAATTCTCCAATTATTGTTGCCCTGCATCAATTCCTTCCATTTAATTGTTCCTGATACAAATCTTCCACGTACGGATGCCCTGCAGAATTTCTTTTTCCATTTAGTGATGCACTGAACTGAATCTCCAATATAACGATACGTGCAACATTTTTTATTATTGATCCCCTGGCCCCTATTCCCCAAATTAGACATGCTCTGATTCAATTTTACAATATATTGGCACTCCCACCAATTTTCTAATGGGCCGGCACTGTGCAGCAGATATCCCATTTATTGTTTCCACCAAAACTCCCATTTACTCATATCCCTGCACAAATTCTTCCACATGCTGGTGCCCTGGCCCGATTCTACCATTTAAGGGTGCCCTACTCTAATCCTCCCATTTACTGTTGCCAAGCACCAATTCTCTAATTTAGTTCCACTTTGCACCAGGACGTTCATTTGCTGTTGGCCCCCACACCAATTCTCGATAATTCAGTGTTGCTTAGTACCATTTTCCCCAATTACTGATGTCCTGAACATGTTCTCCATTCAGTTTTGCCTGACACCAATCATCATATTGACTGATACCCTCGCCCAATTTAGGGGTACCCTACTCTCATTCCCACATCAAGTATTACCCTGTCCCAATTTTCCCATTTGGTGCTAACTGCACCAATTTGCCATTATCAGATGCCCTGTTCCAAATTCTCTTGTTTCGATTAGCCCTTGCCCAATTCTTCCATTTAGTAGTTCCTTGGAATGATTCTCCAATGATTCTTCCACGTACGGGTGCCCTGCTGAATTGTTTTCAATTAGTCATGCACTGAACAGAATCTCCAATTTACCGATGCTTGCAACATTTTTCTTTTTATTGATCCCCAGGCCCCTATTCCCCAATTTAGACACGCTCTGCTCTACTTTTCTAATATATTGACACTCACAACAGTTTTCCAATATAATTGCACTCTGCACCGAATCTCCCATTTATTGATTCCCACCAAACCGCCCTTTTACTCATATCTTTGTACTAATGCTTCCATTTACTGATGCCCGAGCTGGATTCTACCATTTACTGTTGCCGTGCAGCAATTCTCTAATTTAGCTCCACTGTGCACCAGGTCACTCATTTACTGATGGCCCGCACTGATTCTCTAATTCAGTGTTGCTTTGCACCAAATCCCCCAATTACTGACGTCCTGAACAAGTTCTCCACTCAGTATTTTCTTACACCAATCCCCATACTGACTGATGGCCTCGCCCAATTTAGGGGTGCCCTACTCGAAATCTTCCAAAAGGTATTTCCTGCTCCAATCCTCCCAATTAGTGCAGCACAGCATACATCACCCATTTAGTGCTGAACTGCACGAATTCACCCATGATCTGATGCCCTGTTGCAAATGCTCACACGCCGATAAGCCCTTTCCACAATTTTCTATTTATTTGCTTCTGTCAATGAATGTTCAATTTCGTGGAGAGCTACCAGAGTTCTTAAATTTAGGCGTGGAGACGTTGGACTGAAGAGTCTGTTTCCGTGCTGTACATCTCTAAGGCTGTAATTAGTGCTCCGCTTCCCTGCACCAATTCTTCCATTTACCAATCCTGCTCTAATTCGGGAATTTCACCAACTCACCCATTGAGTGTTATCCTGCCTCAGTCCTCCCACTTAGACTTTAATGGCACCTGCATGAATTCTCCAATTATTGTTGCTCTGCATCAATTCCTTCCATTAGTTGTTCCCTGATACACATCTTCAAGGTATAGATGCCCTGCTGATTATATTTGTTCATTGAGTAGTGCACTGAAGAGAATCTCCTATAGACCAATGATCTCAACATTTCTTTTTATTGATTCCCTAGCCCCGTTCCCCAATTTAGACATGCTCTGCTCCAATTTTCTATTATATGGACACTCACACCAGTTTTCCAATACAATTGCACTGTACACCGTATCTCCCATTTATTGATTCCCACCATATCTCGAATTTACTCATACCCCTGAACTAATTCTTTCATTTACTGATGCCCTAGCCCGATTCAACCATTTAAGGATGCCCTACTTTAATTCTCTCATTTACAGGTGCCATGCACCCATTCTCTAATTGAGATCCACTGTGCACCAATTCTTCCATTCAGTATTTCCTGCAACAATTTTCCCATTTAGCAGTCTGTTGCCAGAAATCTCTAATCTTGCGATCCCTGCATCAAATCTCCAAATTCCCAAAACTGCAAATATCACCCCTTAGTGGTAAACTCCTTCATTTCCATGATACACGGTTATTGAATCTGGACCACTAATCCTTTGTAAATTTGTCCTATTTACTGATTAATTGCACCCTGCATCAGGTCTCTCATTTACTGATACCCCACACCAATTCTACAATTCAGTGTTGCTTAGCACCATTTCCATTAATTGCTGATGTCCTGAATACGTTCTCCACTCAGTATTGCCTTACACCAATCCCCATACTGACTGATGCCCCTGCCAAATTTAGGGGTGCCCTACTCTAAGTCTCTCAAAATTCCCGCATCAAGTATTGTCCTGCCCCAATTCTCCCATTTAGTGCAACATAGCAAAACTCACCCAATTAGTGCTGAACTGCACTAATTCACCCATTATTTGATGCCCTGTTGCAAATTCTCACGTTTGGATAAGCCCTTTCCCAATTTTTCCATTTAGCAATTTATTGCAATGATTCACCAATTTAGTGGAGCCCTGCCAGCATTCTTAAATATACACGTGGACACGTTGTACTGAAGGATCTGTTTCCGTGTTGTACATCTCTAAGGCTCTAATTAGTGCTCCGCTTCCCTGCACCAATTCTCCCACTTACCAATCCTGCACTAATTCCGGAATTTCACCAACTCACTCATTGACATTATTCTGCCCCAGTCCTTCCACTTAGCACCGACATGAATTCTCCAATTATTGTTGCCCTGGATCAATTCCTTCCATTAGTTGTTCCCTGATACACATCTTCAAGGTATAGATGCCCTGCTGATTATATTTGTTCATTTAGTAGTGCACTGAAGAGAATCTCCTATAGACAAATGATCTCAACATTTCTTTTTATTGATTCCCTAGCCCCGTTCCCCAATTTAGACATGCTCTGCTCCAATTTTCTATTATATGGACACTCACACCAGTTTTCCAATACATTTGCACTGTACACCGTATCTCCCATTTATTGATTCCCACCATATCTCGAATTTACTCATACCCCTGAACTAATTCTTTCATTTACTGATGCCCTAGCCCGATTCAACCATTTAAGGATGCCCCACTTTAATTCTCTCATTTACAGGTGCCATGCACCCATTCTCTAATTGAGATCCACTGTGCACCAATTCTTCCATTCAGTATTTCCTGCAACAATTTTCCCATTTAGCAGTCTGTTGCCAGAAATCTCTAATCTTGCGATCCCTGCATCAAATCTCCAAATTCCCAAAACTGCAAATATCACCCCTTAGTGGTAAACTCCTTCATTTCCATGATACACGGTTATTGAATCTGGACCACTAATCCTTGGTAAATTTGTCCTATTTACTGATTCATTGCACCCTGCATCAGGTCTCTCATTTACTGATACCCCACACCAATTCTACAAATCAGTGTTGCTTAGCAACATTTCCATTAATTGCTGATGTCCTGAATACGTTCTCCACTCAGTATTGCCTTACACCAATCCCCATACTGACTGATGCCCCTGCCAAATTTAGGGGTGCCCTACTCTAAGTCTCTCAAAATTCCCGCATCAAGTATTGTCCTGCCCCAATTCTCCCATTTAGTGCAACATAGCAAAACTCACCCAATTAGTGCTGAACTGCACTAATTCACCCATTATTTGATGCCCTGTTGCAAATTCTCACGTTTGGATAAGCCCTTTCCCAATTTTTCCATTTAGTAATTTATTGCAATGATTCACTAATTTAGTGGAGCCCTGCCAGCATTCTTAAATATACACGTGGACACGTTGTACTGAAGGATCTGTTTCCGTGTTGTACATCTCTAAGGCTCTAATTAGTGCTCCGCTTCCCTGCACCAATTCTCCCACTTACCAATCCTGCACTAATTCCGGAATTTCACCAACTCACTCATTGACATTATTCTGCCCCAGTCCTTCCACTTAGCACCAACATGAATTCTCCAATTATTGTTGCCCTGGATCAATTCCTTCCATTTAATTGTTCCCTGATACAACACTCACAACAGTTTTCCAGTATAATTGCACTATGCACCGAATCTCCCATTTATTGATTCCCACCAAACCGCCCTTTTACTCATATCCTTGTACTAATTCTTGCATTTACTGATGCCCGAGCCCGATTCTACCATTTAAGGGTGCCCTACTCTAATTCTCCCATTTACTGTTGCCATTCATCAATTCTCTAATTTAGCTCCACTGTACACCAGCTCTCTCATTTACTGATGGCCTACAATGATTCTCCAATTCAGTGTTGCTTGGCACCATTTCCCCTAATTACTGACGTCCTGAACAAGTTCTCCATTCATTTTTGCCTTACACCAATCCTCATTTTTACTGATGCCCTCGCCCAATTTAGGGGTGCCCTACTCTTATTCCCACATCAAGTATTGTCCTCCCATAATTCTTCCATTTAGTGCTTCAATGAAACTCTCCCATTTGGTGCTAACTGCAGCAATTTCCCATTATCGGACGCCCAATTCCAAATTCTCTTATTTCGATAAGCCCTTGCCTAATTCTTCCATTTTGTCATTCCTTGGAATGTTCTCCAATTTCGCGGAGAGCTGCCAGAATTCTAAAATTGAGTTATAGACAAGTTGGACTGAAGTGTCTGTTTCCATGGTATACATCTCTATGATTGCATGTCTATGTATGGCTCCGCTGCTCTGCACCATTTCTCTCATTTACCAATGCTGCAAAAATCCTGAAACTGCACCAGCTCTCCCATTGAGTATTACCCTGCCCAATTTAAGGGCACTTACAGGAATTCCCTAATTACTGAAGACCTGCATCAATTCCTTCCATCTAATTGTTCCCTGAAACACTTCTTCCACGTACGAGTGCCCTGCTGAATTGTTTTTATTTAGTAGTGAACCGAACTGAATGTCAAATTCACCGGTGTTTGCAGTATTTCTTTTTATTGACCCCCAGGCCCCTATTCCCCAATTTGGACATGCTGTGCTCCAATTTTCTAATATATTCTCTCTCTCTCACACACACACACACACACACACACACACCAGTTTTCCAATGTAATGACTGTCCACCGAATCTCACATTTATTGATTCCCACTAAGTCTCCTATTTACTTGTACCCCTGTACTAATTCTTCCATTTACTGATACCTTAGCAGATTCTACCATTTAAGGGTGCGCTACTCGAATTCTCCCATTTACTGGTGCCATGCACCCATTCTCTCATTTAGCTCCACTGTGCACAAGTACTTCCACTCAGTATTTCCATGAAGCAATTCTCTCATTTAGCAGTCCGCTGACAGAATTTGGGATCCCTGCATCAAATCTCCAAATTACCAATCCTAAAGAAATATTCCCTTATATCATGAACTGAACCAAGTCCCCCATTTCATGGTACACTGTTTTGAATCTGGAACAATAATACTTTTTAACATTTGTCCTATTTACTGATTCATTGCCTGCGTTCCCCCATTTGCTCCAATTCTTGAAGATATCAGTACCCTGCAATAGGTCTCTCATTTACTGATACCCCACACCAATTCTCTAATTCAGTGTTGCTTAGCACCATTTCCATTAATTGCTGATGTCCTGAATACGTTCTCCACTCAGTATTGCCTTACACCAATCCTCATACTGACTGATGCCCCTGCCAAATTTAGGGGTGCCCTACTCTAAGTCTCTCAAAAGGTAATGTCATGGCCCAATACTCCCATTTAGTGCAACACAGCATAACTCACCCAATTAGTGCTGAACTGCACTAATTCACCCATTATCTTATGCCCTGTTGCAAATTCTCATGTTTCGATAAGCCCTTTCCCAATTTTTCCGTTTAGTAATTTATTGCAATGATTCTCCAATTTAGTGGAGCCCTGCCAGCATTCTTAAATATACACGTGGGCAAGTTGGACTGAAGGGTCTGTTTCCGTGTTGTACAACTCTAAGGCTCTAATTCGTGCTCCGCTTCCCTGCACCAACTCTCCCACTTACCAATCCTGCTCTAATTCCGGAATTTCACTAACTCACTCATTGACATTATTCTGCCCCAGTCCTTCCACTTGGCACCGACATGAATTCTCCAATTATTGTTGCCCTGCATCAATTCCTTCCATTTAATTGTTCCCTGATACAAATCTTCCACGTACCGATGCCCTGCAGAATTTCTTTCTTCATTTAGTGATGCACTGAACTGAATCTCCAATTTACCGATACGCGAAACATTTTTATTATTGATTCGCTGGCCCCTATTCCCCAAATTAGACATGGTCTGATTCAATTTTACAATTGAATCCCACCAACTTTCTAATGGGACAGCACTGGGCATGAGATATCCCATTTATTGTTTCCCACCAAATCTCCCATTTACTCATATCCCTGCACAAATTCTTCCACTTACTGATGCCCGAGCCCGATTCTACCATTTAAGGGTGCCCTACTCTAATTCTCCCATTTACTGTTGCCATGCATCAATTCTCTAATTTAGCTCCACTGTGCACCAGGACTCTCATTTACTGATGGCCCGCACCAATTCTCGATAATTCAGTGTTGCTTATTACCATTTCCCGCAATTACTGAAGCCCTGAACATGTTCTCCATTCAGTTTCGCCTGACAGCAATCCTAATATTGACTGATGCCCCCGCCCAATTGAGGGGTGCCCTACTCTCATTCCCGCTTCAAGTACTGCCCTGTCCCAATTTTTCCAATTACTGCTACACTGCACCAATTCCCCCATTCACTGCTAAACTGAAACTCTCCCATTTGGTTCTAACTGCACCAATTTGCCATTATCAGATACCCTGTTCCAAATTGTCTTGTTTCAATTAACCCTTGCCCAATTCTTCCATTTAGTAGTTCCTTGGAATGATTCTCCAATGATTCTTCCACGTATGGGTGCCCTGCTGAATTGTTTTCAATTAGGCATGCACTGAACTGAATCTCCAATTTACCGATGCTTGCAACATTTTTCTTTTTATTGATCCCCAGGCCCCTATTCTCCAATTTAGACATGCTCTGCTCCACTTTTCTAATATATTAACACTCACAACAGTTTTCCAATATAATTGCACTATGCACCGAATCTCCCATTTATTGATTCCCTCGAAACTGCCCTTTTACACAAAATCTTGTACGAAATCTTCCATTTACTGATGCCCGAGCCCGATTCTACCATTTAAGGGTCCCCTACTCTAATTCTCCCATTTACTGTTGCCATGCACCAATTCTCTAATTTAGCTCCACTGTGCACCAGGCCACTCATTTACTGATGGCCCGCACCGATTCTGCAATTCAGTGTTGCTTAGTACCATTTCCCCCAGTTACTGAAGCCCTGAACATGTTCTCTTTTCTGTTTTGCTTTACACCAATCCTCATATTGACTGATACCCTCGCCCAATTTAGGGGTGCCCTACTCCCAAAACGTATTGTCCTGCTCCAATCCTTCCATTTAGTGCAACACAGCATACATCACCCATTTAGTGCTGAACTGCACTAATTCGCCCATGATCTGATGCCCTGTTGCAAATGCTCACACATTGATAAGCCCTTTCCCCAATTTTCCATTTATTTGTTTCTGGCAATGATTCTTCAATTTAGTGGAGAGCTGCCAGAATTCTTACATTTAGGCGTGGAGTCGTGACACTGCAATGTCTTTTTCTGTGCTGTACATCTCAAAGGCTGTAATTAGTGCTCCACTTCTCTGCACCAATTCTTATATTTACCAATCCTGCACTATTTCTGGAATTTCACCAACTCATCCATTGAGGTTATCCTGCCTCATTCCTCCCACTTAGACTTCAATGGCACCTGCATGAATTCTCTAATTATTGTTGCTCTGCATCAATTCATTTCGTTAATTGTTCCCTGAAACACTTCTTCCACGTTCCGATGCACTGCTGAATTGTTTTCCATTTTGTGATGCTCTGAACTGAATCTCCAATTTAACGATGCGTGCAACATTTTTTTATTATTGATTTGTTGGCCTCTATTCCCCAAATTAGACATGCTCTGATTCAATTTTACAATATATTGGCACTCCCACCAATTTGCTAATGGGATGGCACTGTGCAGCAGATATCCCATTTATTGATTCCCACCAAATCTCCAATTTACTCATTTCCCTGTACTAATTCTTCCATTTACTGATGCTTTAACCCGATTCTACCATTTAAGGGTCCCCTACTCTACATCTCCTATTTACTGTTGCCAAGCACCAATTCGCTAATTTAGCTCCACTGTACACCAGCTGTCTCATTTACTGATGGCCCGCACCAATTCTCCAGTTCAGTGTTGCTTATTACTATTTCCCCCAATTACTGAAGCCCTGAACATGTTCTCCATTCATTTTTGCCTTACACCAATCCTCATTTTGACTGATGTCCTCGCCCAGTTTAGGGGTGCCCTACTCTTATTCCCACATCAAGTATTGTCCTGCCCCAATTCTCCCATTTAGTGCTTCACTGAAACTTTCCGATTTGGTGCTAACTGCAGCGATCTGCCATTATCGGATGCCCAATTCCAAATTCTCTTATTTCGATAGGCCCTTGCCTAATTCTTCCATTTTGTCGTTCCTTGGAATGTTCTCCAATTTCGTGGAGAGCTGCCAGAATTCTAAAATTGAGTTAAAGACAAGTTGGACTGAAGTGTCTGTTTCTATGGTGTACATCTCTATGATTGTTTGACTATTTATGGCTCCGCTGCTCTGCACCATTTCTCTCATTTACCAACCCTGCAAAAAACCTGTAACTGCACCAACTCTCCCATTGAGTTTTACCCTGCCTAATTTAAGGGCACTTGCAGGAATTCTCTAATTATTGAAGACCTGCATCAATTGCTTCCATCTAATTGTTCCCTGAAACACTTCTTCCACGTACGAGTGCCCTGCTGAATGGTTTTCATTTAGTGGTGAACTGAACTGAATCTCAAATTCACTGGTGTTTGCAATATTTCTTTTTATTGATCCCCAGGACCCTATTCACCAATTTAGACATGCTCTGCTCCAATTTTCTAATATATTGACACACACACACACACACACACACACACACCAGTTTTCCAATGTAATGACTCTGTTCACCGAATCTCCCATTTATTTATTCCCACCAAGTCTGCTATTTACTTATACCCCTGTACTAATTCTTCCATTTACTGATACCTTAGCAGATTCTACCATTTAAGGGTGCGCTACTCGAATTCTCCCATTTACTGGTGCCATGCACCCATTCTCTCATTTAGCTCCACTGTGCATCAGTTCTTCCATTCAGTATTTCCATGAAACAATTCTCTCATTTAGTAGTCCGCTGACAGAATTTGGGATCCCTGCATCAAATCTCTAAATTACCGATCCTAAAGAAATATTCCTTTCAATCATGAACTGAATCAACTCCCCCATTTCATGGTACACTGTTTTGAATCTGGAACAATAATACTTTTTAACATTTGTCCTATTTACTGATTCATTGCCTGCGTTCCCCCATTTGCTCCAATTCTTGAAGATATCAGTACCCTGCAATAGGTCTCTCATTTACTGATAACTCACACCAATTCTCTAATTCAGTGTTGCTTAGCATCATTTCCATTAATTGCTGATGTCCTGAATACGTTCTCCACTCAGTATTGCCTTACACCAATCCTCATACTGACTGATGCCCTCGCCAAATTTAGGGGTGCTCCACTCTATGTCTCTCAAAAGGTAATGTCCTGCCCCAATTCTCCCATTTAGTGCAACACAGCATAACTCACCCAATTAGTGCTGAACTGCACTAATTCACCCATTATCTTATGCCCTGTTTCAAATTCTCATGCTTCGGTAAGCCCTTTCCCAATTCTTCCATTTAGTAATTTATTGCAATGATTCTCCAATTTAGTGGAGCCCTGCCAGCATTCTTAAATATACACGTGGACAAGTTGGACTGAAGGGTCTGTTTCCGTGTTGTACATCTCTAAGGCTCTAATTAGTGATCCGCTTCTCTGCACCAATTCTCCCACTTACCAATCCTGCACTAATTCGGGAATTTCACCAACTCACTCATTGACATTATTCTGCCCCAGTCCTTCCACTTGGCACCGACATGAATTCTCCAATTATTGTTGCCCTGCATCAATTCCTTCCATTTAATTGTTCCCTGATACAAATCTTCCAAGTACCGATGCCCTGCAGAATTTCTTTCTTCATTTAGTGATGCACTGAACTGAATCTCCAATATAACGATGCGTGCAACATTTTTATTATTGATTCCCTGGCCCTATTCCCCAAATTAGACATGCTCTGATTCAATTTTACAATAGTTTGGCACTCCCACCAATTTTCTAATTGGTCAGCACTGGGCATGAGATATCCCATTTATTGTTTCCCACCAAATCTCCCATTTACTCATATCCCTGCACAAATTCTTCCATTTACTGGTGCCCTGGCCCGATTCTACCATTTAAGGGTGCGCTACTCTAATTCTCCCATTTACTGTTGCCAAGCACCAATTCTCTAATTTAGCTCCTCTGTGCACCAGGTCTCTCATTTACTGATGGCCCGCACCAATTCTCCAATTCAGTGTTGCTTAGTACAATTTCCCCCAATTACTGATTTCCTGAACAATGTCTCTACTTTGTGTTGCCTTATACCAATCCTCATACTGACTGATGTCCTCGCCCAATTTAGCGGTGTCCTACTCTATATCTCCCAAAAGGTATTGTCCTGCCCCAATTCTCCCATTTAGTGCAACACAGCATAACTCAATCATTCCGTGCAGAACTGCACTGATTCACCCATTATCTGATGCCCTGTTGCAAATTCTCAAATTTCAAGAAGCCCGTTCTCAATTTGTCCGTTTAGTAGTTTCTTGCAATGATTCTCAAATATAGTGGAGTGCTGTCAGAATTCTTAAATTTAGGCGTGGACAATTTGGACTGAAGGGTCTGTTTCCAGGCTGGACATCTCGAAGGCTCTAATTAGTGCTCCGCTTCTCTGCACCAGTTCTCCCATTTACCAATCCTGCACTATGTCGGGAATTTCACCAACTCCCCCATTGAGGTTATCCTGCCCCAGTACTCCCACTAAGAATTTAATGACACCTGCCTGAATTCTCCAATTAATGTTGCGCTGCATCAATTCCTGTCATTAATTGTTCCCTGATAAACATCTTCAACATACGGAAGCCGTGCTGATTTTATTTTTTTCATTTAGTAATGCACTAACTGATATTTCAATTTACCAATGCTTGCAACATTTCTTCTTTTTATTGTTTCCCTGGCCCCTATTCCCCAATCTGGACATGCTCTGCTCCAATTTTCCAATATATTGGCACACACAACAATTTTCTAATGGAACGGCACTGTGCACTAGATCTCCCATTTATTGTTTCCAACAGATCTCCCATTTACTCATATCCCTGTACTAATTCTTCTATTTACTGATGCCTTAGCCCGATTCTACCATTGATGGGTGCTCTACTCTAATTCTCCCATTTCCTGGTGCCATGCACCCATCCTGTAATTGAGCTGCACTGTGCACCAGGTTTTCCATTTAGTATTTTCTGCAACAATTCTCCCATTTAGTAGTCTGCTGCCAGAATTCTCTAATCCTCCGAGTTATGCATCATATCTCCAAATGACCGATCCGACACAGATCTTCCGTTTCGTGGTAAACTGCACCAATTCCCCCATTTCGTGGTGCACTGTATTGAATCTGCACCTCTAGTCCTTTGCAACCGTTGTCCTATTTAATGATTCATTACCCGTGTTCTCCCATTTGCTCCAATTCTCGAAGTTATCAGCATTGACTGTTACCCCACACCAATTCAGTGTTGCTTAACACCATTTCCCCGAATTGCTGATTACCTGAACAAGTTCTCCACTCAGTGTTGCCTTACACCAATCCCCATACTGACTGATGCCCTCGCCCAATTTAGGGGTGCCCTACTCTAAATCTCCCAAAAGGTAATGTCCTGCCCCAATTCTCCCATTCAGTGCAACACAACATATCTCACCCATTTAGCTCTGAACTGCAATAACTCACCCATTATCTCGATGCCCTGTTGCAAATGCTCACATTTCGATCAGCCCTTTCCAAATTGTTTCCGTTTAGTAGTTTCTTCCAATGATTCTCCAGTTTAGTGGAGAGCTGACAGCATTCTTAAATTTTGGCTTGGACAAGTTGGACTGAAGCGTCTGTTTCTGGGCTGTACATCTCTCAGGCTCTAATTAGTGCTCCGCTTCCCTGCACCAATTCTTCCATTTACCAATCCTGCTCTAACTCGGAAATTTCACCAACTCACCCATTGAATGTTATCCTGCCTCAGTCCTCCCACTTGGAATTTAATGGCACCTGCATGACGTCTCAAATTATTGTTGCTCTGCATCAGTTCCTTTCGTTAATTGTTCCCTGAAACATTTCTTCCAGTTACAGATGCCTTGCTGAATTATTTTTCATTTTGTGATGCACTGAAGTGAATCTCCAATTTACCAATGCTTGCAACATTTCTTCTTTTATTGATTCCCTGGCCACTATTCCCCAATTTAGACATGCTCTGTTCCAATTTTCTAATATATGAACACCCACACCAGCTTTCCAATACAATTGCACTCTACACCGTATCTCCCATTTATTGATTCCCACCAAACCGCACTTTTACTCATATCCTTGTACTAATTCTTCCATTTACTGATGCCCAAGCCCGATTCTACTATTTAAGGGTGCCCTAATCAAATTCTCCCATTTAATGTTGCCATTCACCTAATCTCTAATTTAGCTCCACTGTGCAACAGCTCACTCATTTACTGATGGCCCACCCCAATTCTTCAATTCAGTGTTGCTTAGCACCAAATCCCCCAATTACTGAAGCCCTGAACAAGTTCTCCATTTTGTGTTGTCATACATGACTCCCCATCCTGACTGATGACCCCACCCCCCTACAATTTAGGGGTACCCTACTCTAAATCGCCCCAAGGTAATGTCCTGCCCCAATCCTCCCATTTAGGGCAACATAGCATAACTCATCCATTTAGTGCTGAGCTGCATTAATTCACCCATGATCTGGTGACCTGTTGCAAATGCTCACACGTCGATAAGCCCTTTCCCAAATTTTCCAATTATTTGTTTCTGGCAATGAGTCTTCAATTTAGTGAAGACCTGCCAGAATTCTTAAATGTAGGTGAGGAGACGGAGTACTGAAATGTCTGTTTCCGTGCTGTACATCTCTAAGGCTGTAATTAGTGCTCCAATTCCCTGCACCAATTCTTCCATTTACCAATCCTGTACTAAATCGGGAATTTCACCAACTCACCCATTGAGTGTTGTCCTGCCTCAGTCCCACTTAGATTTTAATGGTACCTGCATGAATTCTACAATTATTGTTGCCCTGCATCAATTTCTTTCGTTAATTGTTCCTTGAAACACTTCTTCCACAAGCAGATACCCTGCTGAATTGTTTTTCATTTTGTGATGCACTGAATTGAATCTCCAATTTACCAATGCTTCCAACATTTCTTCTTTTACTGATTCCCTTTTCCCTATTCCCCAATTTAGATATGTTCTGCTACAATTTTCCAACATATTGGCACTCCCACCAATTTTCCAATGTAATGGCACTGTGCAGCAGATATACCATTTATTGATTCCCACCAAATTTCCCATTTACTCATAGCCCTGTACTAATTCTTCCATTTACTGATGCTTTAGCCCGATTCTACCATTTAAGGGTGCCCTACTCTAATTCTCCCATTTACTGTTGGCATGAACCAATTCTCTAATTTAGCTCCACTGTTCGCCAGCTCTCTCATTTACTGATAGCCCACAATGATTCTCCAATACAGTGTTGCTTAGCACCATTTCCCCAGTTACTGAAGCCCTGAACAGGTTCTCCATTTATTTTTTGCCTTACACCAATCCTCATATTGACTGATGTCCTCGCCCAATTTAGGGGTGCCCTACTCTTAGTCCCACATCAAATATTGTCCTGCCCCAATTCTGTCATTTAGTGCTTCACTGAAACTCTCCCATTTGGTGCTAACTGCAGTAATTTGTCATTATCGGATGCCCAGTTCCAAATTCTCTTATTTCAATAAGCTCTTGCCCAATTCTTCCATTTAGTAGTTGCTTGGAATGTTTCGAGTAAAAAGTGAGGTCTGCAGATGCTGGAGATCAGAGCTGAAAATGTATTGCTGGTTAAAGCACAGCAGGTTAGGCAGCATCCAAGGAACAGGAAATTCGACCATTCAGGCCAGAGCCCTTCATCAGGAATGAGGAGAGGGTGCCAGGCAGGCTAAGATAAAAGGTAGGGAGGAGGGACTTGGGGAGGGGCGATTGAGATGTGATAGGTGGAAGGAGGTCAAGGTGAGGGTGATAGGCTGGAGTGGGGTGGGGCGGAGAGGTCAGGAAGAGGATTGCAGGTTAGGAGGGCGGTGCTGAGTTCAAGGTAATCGACTGAGACAAGGTGGGGGGAGGGGAAATGAGGAAACTGGAGAAATCTCCATCGCCCCTCCCCCAACTCCCTACCTTTTATCTTAGCCTGCCTGGCACCCTCTCCTCATTCCTGATGAAGGGCTCTGGCCCAAAACGTCGAATTTCCTGTTCCTGGGATGCTGCCTAACCTGCTGTGCTTTAACCAGCAATACATTTTCAGCCTTGGAATGTTTCTCCAATTTCGTGGAGAGCTGCCAGAATTCTAAAATTGAGTTAAAGACAAGTCGGACTGAAATGTCTGTTTCCATGGTGTACATTTCTATGATTGTATGACTATTTATGGCTCCGCTGCTCTGCTCCATTTTTCCCATTTACCAATCCTGCACAAATCCTGAAACTGCACCAACTTTACCATTGAGTATTACCCTGCCCAATGTAAGGGCACTTGCAAGCATTCTCTAATTATTGATGACTTGCATCAATTCCTTCCATCTAATTGTCCCCTGAAACACTTCTTCCACGTACGGGTGCCCTGCTGAATTGTTTTCATTTAGTGGTGAACTGAACTGAATCTCAAATTCACTGGTGTTTGCAATATTTCTTTTTATTGATCCCCAGGCCCCTATTCCCCAATTTAGAAATACTCTGCTCCAATTTTCTAATATATTGACACACACACCAGTTTTCCAATGTAATGACTCTGTGCACCGAATCTCCCATTTATTGATTCCCACCAATTCTCCCATTTACTTATGCCCCTGTATTAATTCTTCCATTGACAGATACCTTAGCAAATTCTACTATTTAAGGTTGTGCAACTTGAATTCTCCCATTTACTGGTGCCATGCACCCATTCTCTCATTTAGCTCCACTGTGCACCAGTTCTTCCATTCAGTATTTCCCTGAAACAATTCTCTCATTTAGTAGTCCGCGGCCAGAATTTGCGATCCCTGCATCAAATCTCCAAATTACCAATCCTAAACATATCTTCCCTTTAGTGGTGAACTGCAACAACTCCCCCATTTCGTGGTGCACTGTACTGAATCTGGAACAATAATCCTTTCCAACATTTGTCCTATTTACTGCCTCACTCCCCGCGTTCTCCCATTTGCTCCAATTCGCGAAGTTATCAGCACCCTGCATCAGGTCTCTCATTTACTGATACCCCACAACAATTCTCCAATTCAGTGTTGCTTAGCACCATTTCCAACATTTCTGATTTCCTGAACAAGGTCTCTACTCTGTGTTGCCTTATACCAATCCTCATACTGACTGATGACCTCGCCCAATTTAGTGATGCCCTACTCTATACTCGCAAAAAGGTATTGTCCTGCCCCAATTCTCCCATTTAGTGCAACACAGTATAACTCAATCATTTAGTGCAGAACTGCCCTGATTCACCCATTATCTGATGCCCTGATGCAAATTCTCACATTTCAATAAGTACTTTTCCACATTTTCCATTTAGTAGTTTCTTGCAATGATTCTCAAATATACTGGAGAGCTGTCAGAATTCTTAAATTTAGGTGTGGACAAGTTGGAATGAAGGGTCTGTTTCCTTGCTGGACATCTCTAAGGCTCTAATTAGTGCTCTGCTTCCCTGCACCAGTTCTCCCATCGACCAATCCTGCACTGTGTCGGGAATTTCACCAACTCCCCCATTGAGGTTATCCTGCCTCAGTCCTCCCACTAAGAATTTAATGACATCTGCATGAATTCTCCAATTAATGTTGCTCTGCATCAATTCCTTTCATTAATTGTTCCCTGATAAACATCTTCAACGTACGGAAGCCCTGCTGATTTTATTTTTTCATTTAGTAATGCACTGAATTCAATTTCCAATTTACCAATGCTTGCAACATTTCTTCTTTTTATTATTTCCCTGGCCCCCTATTCCCCAATCTGGACATGCTCTGCTCCAATTTTCCAATATATTGGCACACACAACAATTTTCTAATGGAATGGCACTGTGCATTGGATCTCCCATCTATTGTTTCTAATAGATCTCCTCATATCCCTGTACTAATTCTTCTATTTACTGATGCCTTATCCCGATTCTACCATTGATGGTGCGCTACTCGAATTCTCCCATTTCCTGGTGCCATGCACCCATCCTGTAATTGAGCTCCACAGTGCACCAGGTTTTCCATTTAGTATTTTCTGCAACAATTCTCCCATTTAGTAGTCCACTGCCAGAATTCTCTAATCTTGCGATTTATGCATCATATCTCCAAATGACCGATCCGACACATATCTTCCGTTTCGTGGTAAACTGCACCAATTCCCCCATTTCGTGGTGCACTGTATTGAATCTGGACCGCTAATCCTTTGCAACATTTGTCCTATTTAATGATTCACTGCCCGTGTTCTCCCATTTGCTCCAATTCACGACGTTATCAGCATTTACTGTTACCCCACACCAATTCAGTGTTGCTTAGCACCATTTCCCCGAATTGCTGATGTCCTGAACAAGTTCTCTACTCAGTGTTGCCTTACACCAATCCTCATACTGACTGATGCCCTCGCCCAATTTAGGGTACCCTACTCTAAATCTCCCAAAAGGTATTGTCTGCCCCAATCCTCCCATTTAGTGCAAGGCAGCATCGCTCACCCATTTAGCTCTGAACTGCATTAATTCACCCATTATCTGATGCCCTGTTGCAAATTCTCACGTTTCAATAGGCACTTTCCCAATTTTTTTCCATTTAGTAGTTTCTTGCAATGATTCTCCAATTTAGTGGAGAACTGCCAGCTTTCTTAAATTTAGGCGTGGAGGGTCTGTTTCCAGGCTGTAAATACTGAAGGCTCCAACTAGTGATCCGCTTCCCTGCACCAATTCTCCCATTTACCAATCCTGCACTAATTCGGGAATATCACCAACTCACCCATTGAGGTTATCCTGCCTCAGTCCTCCCACTTAGAATTTAATGGCACTTGCATGAATTCTCCAATTATTGTTGCTCTGCATCAATTCCTTCCATTTAGTTGTTCCCTGATACATGCCTTCAACATACGGATGGTCTGCTGATTATATTTGTTCATTTAGTAATGCACTGAACAAAATCTCCAATTTCCCCATGATTGCAACATTCCTTTTTATTGATCCCCAGACCCCTATTCCCCAATTTAGACGTGCTCTACTCCAAATTTCTAATATATTGACACTCACACCAGTTTTCCAATGTAATGGCACTGTGCAACGAATTTCCCATTTATCGATTCCCACCAGATCTCCCATTTACTCATATCCCTGTAACTAATTCTTCCATTTACTGATGCCCGAGCCCAATTCTACCATTGAAGGGTGCCCTACTATAATTCTCCCATTTCCTGGTGCCATGCACCAATTCTCTAACTTAGCTCCAGTGTGCACCAGGTCTCTCATTTACTGATGGCCCGCACCAATTCTACAATTCAGTGTTGCTGAGCACCATTTTCCCCAATTACTCCTGTCCTGAACAAGTTCTCCATTCAGTTTTGCCTTACACCAATCCTCACACTGACTGATGCCCTCGCCCAGTTTAGAGGTGCCCTGCTCTCATTCCCGCATCAAGTATTGTCCTGTCCCAATTCTCCCATTTAGTGCTGAACTGAAATGGTCCAATTTAGTGCTCCACTGCACCAATTGCCTCATTTACAGCAAAACTGAAATTCTCCCATTTGGTGTGAACTGCACCACTTTGCCATTATCACATGCCCCGTTCCAAATTCTCTTGTTCTGATTACCTTGCCCAATTCTTCCAATTAGCAGTTCCTTGGAATGATTCTGCAATGGTTCTTCCACATACGGGTGCCCTGCTGAATTGTTTTCATTTAGTCATGCACTGAACAGAGTCTCCAATTTATTGATTCTCCAGAATTCTAAAATTGAGTTATTGACAAGTTGGACTGAAGTGTCTGTTTCCATGGTGTACATCTCTATGATTGTATGACTCTATTTGTGGCTCTGCCGCTCTGCACCATTTCTCCCATTTACCAATCCTGCACAAACCATGAAACTGCACCAACCCTTTCATTGAGTATTATCCTACCCTATTTAAAGGCAGCTGCATGAGTTCTCCAATTAATAATGTAATCCATCAATTCCTTCCATTTGATTGTTCCCTGAAACACTTCTTCCACGTACAGATGCCCTGCTGAATTGTTTTCATTTAGTGATGCACTGAACTGAATCTCCAATTTACCAATGCTTGCAACATTTCTTTGTATTAATTCCCTGGCCCCTATTCCCCAACTTAGACATGCTGTGTCCGAATATTTAAATATATTGGCATTTCCACCAATTTTCTAATGTAACGGCACTGTGCACCAGACCTCCCATTTACTCACATCCCTGTACTAATTATTCTATTGACTGATACCCTGTTACATTTCTCACATTTCGATAAGCCCTTGCCCAATTCTCCCAATAAGTAGTCCCTTGCAATGATCGTCCAATTTCATGGAGCGCTGCCAGAATTCTTAAATTGACGCGTGGACAAATTGGACCGAAGGATCTGTTTCTATGTTGTAAATCTCGACGATCGTATCACCTACTGACCATGTAGGTGTGAACAACATACAAGGGTCTGCCTCGCCCCTCTCAGGAACTCACTGTTTAACTAAGAAGCTGACCCACTGGATTAATATCTGTGTGCAGTGTTAATTAGCACAGAGCCAATCAGATCAGGGAGATCCCTTGGTGCCTTGCAGACTGCTGTGGGAGAAATGGGTTCTGGTTCCCTTCTCACAGATCCTGCCTGACCTGCTGAGGTTAGATTTCAGATTCCCAGGGACAGCAGGGTTTTCTCTTTATGCATTTTCTTTTTCCTTACTCAATGGGTCATTTGTAATGTTCAAGATCCCATATGTTTTCTATTTCCCTCTTCAGCAGATCTTGTCACAGTAAAAGACCTGTGCACATGAACACCAAGGCAACTCTGTCCATGTTCACATTTCAAACTCTATAGTTCGATCGAGTTTGTCTCTCTTTAGCCTTTTATACCAAACTCCATCACAACGGGCTTCAGTCTGTTCATTTCCCTCCACAACCTTCTGCTATTTCCTGGTGACATTATTATTCGCCTGTCTGTACAAACAATCCTGTTGGTCAGTATGATCCACAGGATCTTCTCCAAATCCAAGTTAGATGTCAAAGAAAATATTGATTGTCTTTTCTTTCTCGATAATAAATGACCATCTGTATCATTGGTATATAGAGAACAACATGATTAAAATATTCATCCTTGCAGTAAAAAAGCAAACTGGATTTTAATTCTGCTGTTTGCAATTTGCAGTAATTTATGATCACTCAGTATTTTTCCGTCCGAGCACATTAATTCTCCATGGGGAGCTTGAGCCATTTATTACAATAGCTTCAGTTTTTATTCAGCTTCTTTTGTAATAATTTGTGAAATAGATTTGACGGCCTTACCTTCATTAATCTTTGATTTTATTTAATCACAGTTGTTGAATTTTAACTCCACACTGACTCTCCTTATACAGAGCCACCCTCTCCAGTTGGGTTTGTGTTGTTCTGCTCCAGGTATATTCCAAGTGTAAAATGCACCGGTGGCAAACTGACCCGCCTGTTGTCATCAGGAATAGATTCTTGTTGTACTTTTGAGACTGGTGTCATATTGTCAAACTTGTATGTTGGGGCAGTAGAATTACCCTTTTGGGACAGAACTGGCTCGAAGGTAGAAGACAGAGTGTAGTGGGGGAGGGTTGCTTTTTAGACTGGAGGCCTGTGACCAGCGGTGTGCCACAAGGATCGGTGCTGGGTCCACTGTTGTTTTGTCAGTTATATAAATGATTTGGATGTCACCATTGGACGAATGGTTAGTAAGTTTGCAGATGACAGTAAAATTGGAGGTGTGGAGGACAGTGAAGATGGTTACCTCAGAGGACAACGGGATCTTGTTCAGATGGGCCAATGGGCTGAGGAGTGGCAGATGGGGATTAATTTAGATAAACGTGAGGTGCTGGATTTTGGAAAGGCCAAAGAGAACAGGACTTATTCACTGAATGACAAGGTACGAGGGGTGTTGCTGAACAAATAGATCTGGAGTGCAGCTTCATAGATCGTTGAAGGTGGACTGACGTTGCGATAGGAGAGTGAAGAAGGCGCTTGTCATTTTTGTCTTTATTGCTCAGTTAATTGTGTAAAGGAGTTGGGAGGTCATGTTGCGGTATGTGTTCGGCCACTTTCGGTATATAATGTGCAATTCTGGACTCCCTCCTGGAAGAAGGGTGTTGTAAAACTTAAAGTGCTTAGAAAAAAATACATGGAAGTTGACAAGGTTGGAGGGTTTGTGCTGGAGGGTAAGACTGCATAGGTTGAGGCTATTATTCCTGGAACGTCAGTGGCTGAGGGGTAACTTCTAGAGGTTCACAAAACCATGAAGGGCCTCAATAGGGTAAAAAAGCAAGGTTATTTCCCTGTGGTGGGGGAGTCCTGAAGCAGATGGCATGTGTTAAAGTTGAGAGGGGAAACATATAAGGAACCGAAGAGGAACATTTTTTCACATAGAGGGCACTGTGGGCATGAGCTGCCAGAGGAAGTAGTGGAGGCTGGTACAATTACAACTTTTATAAGTATCTGGGTGGGTGGAGGAATTAAAAAGGGTTCAGAGGAACATGGGCCAGATTCTGACATATAGGATGAGATTTACATCGGATATCAGTTCGGCATGGATGTGTTGGACTGAATGATTTGGTTCTGAGCTTATACTGCTCTGAGTGGGTTGAGCTCCGGATTGTAGATTTATGAAGCAGAAATTAAAGTATAGCACAGAGTTAGACCGAGAAATCCTGCTGATCCCATCAGCTTTATCCTGTTTTCCTGATCCTTCTCCTTCAATCAATGCATTTTTCAGATCCTCATTCAGAATTCCTGGAGCTCTGTACCTGGCCTGGAACAATGTGTGGAAAGTCCTATTGCAGTCCACACGAGGTCCCTTTCCCACTGCCCTGCTCCCACGGCCTGCAATGCTGCAGACTGAGCAGACAACTCGAAGCACAATGATGAGCTCCTTCCGGCCCACGGCCCTCCTTCTCACTGAATGAAGACAATCACCAGAAGCAGAATCCAGCTCTTGTTTGAGCCTTGAATACCTGACTCTGTCTCACTGAGTGAAGATTGGACTCAGAAACAGAAATGAAATAAACTTCCTATCTGCATTGTGTCACTCTTTAAGATCTCTGTGTGTCTGAGTTCAGGTCATTTGATTGGAGACTGTGGATAGTGGGTCCCCAGTGAAATGGAAAGAATGGTGGAGGAGCTCACTGAGGGACATCTCTCAGAGTGAGAATCAGAAAGATGCAATTCTGCACTGGAAGGGTTTAAGGGGAACTGGTGGTTCAGAAAAATGTTATACTGGTGTTTGTAAAACTTAGGAACTCTGATTGTTTTGAGGCTGGAGTTTATTTTATCCTTGTGTAGATTTGACACATTAATCCTCCCTCCCCAACACTACAGAAGCTGTTGGGACTGTTCAGTGTTTTCAGCGGCTTCTGTAATTATTTCAGGTTTCTGACGGGAGCAGTCTCTCACTTTTCAAACAAAACAAACCCATCCTTGTGCTGCAACCAATATTTCAATAAGAAATGGCAAGCAGCAGAGGGGAAAGCTTCCGAGATGCCGAGCAATGCTGCCCGGTTCCACACTGCAATTCACAGAAACCATCGCTAGGCAAAGCAAGGAGCAATCTGACAGATCTGTTTTACCACAGAATGAAAGATTTATTTCCTCGATTTATCCCAGTGCCTTACCTTTAAAAGGCTGCTTACAAACCACAACACTGCCATGGCCGGGAATCGGACCCGGGTCAACTACTTGGAAGGCAGCTCTGCTCCCCACTATCCCACCATCACCCTGCTAGCAGCTCCCTCCCCATTCCCAAACACACTTAACAAGGCCCTGATCATCACCAACTGGATTGAGGCTGAAATCCAGACAAGACATTGCTGGGGAAGCTCAGCAGGTCTGACAGCACCAGAATCAGAAGCCTGCAGTTCAGAAGAACAATCCCTGGATCCGAAAGGTTCCCTCCTCACAGATTCTGCCAGACCTGCTGAGTTTCCCCAGCAATTTCTGTGCTGTCTCTCAGATCTGCAGCATCTGCAGCTCTTTGTTGGAAACAAAGCAAACGTTGAGCCACCGAAGGGGATATTGGGTCAGGTGATAGTCTCCCTCATCCATAGAGGCAGATGGGAAGGAGCATAGAATCAGAGAATCCCTACAGTGTGGAAACTGGCCATTCGGCCCATCATTCATACACACCCCTCTCCCCTCTCCCTGTAACCCCGCATTTCCCATTGCGAATCCACGTAACCTACACATGCCTGGATACTATGGGCAATTTAGCATGACCAATCCACCTTAACCTGCACATCTTTGGACTGCGGAAGGAAACCGGAGCACCATTCAAACACTAATCTAACCGTCTGTAGTCCATCTCTAAACCTCTCCAATTCCCCAGATCCCTGTCTGATTGAAGACTGTCTGTGTGGAGTTTGCACATTCTCCCCGGGTCTGTGTGAGTTTCCTCCGGGTGCTCCGGGGAGGGGGGATTGAATTCCTGCCCCTTACAGATCTCACTGCAACATGCTATTTCCTCATGGATTTCATTTGGGTTAAGATGTTTTATTTTTAATATCATCACAATATATTGATGCCCTTCTGTGCATATTATCAATTTGGACAGAGTGATACCGCTAATCTCTGTGAACAAACAGAATATGAAGGAGTCGGATTAGGGAATGTATCCTTTCACAGAAACAGGAATAGGGAGATGTCATTTCCTCTGAAATAAACACAGGCCATGCTGAGAAATCTGATAAGGTCAGGCAGCATCCAGAAGGAGAAGGGAAAGGTGAACCCGTGTGTTATGAGGCTGGGAGGATTCAGCAGAGCGGAAGGAAGTGAGAAAAGTAATGATTTCTGAGCAATTGGAATGGGGGTAACACTGAAGAAAGAATGAGATGGTTTGTAATAGGGTGGAGGCTGCAGAGATTTAATGATAAACGGTTTCATGGAAACAAATCTCAAGGGATGGGAGTTGGTTCAGTAAAAGTCTAAGAGCTCAGGAAATGTGAGCGGGAGGAGACGATACAGCCTGTTTAAACTGTTCAGTCTGTTCTGGCAGTCAATCCAATCAGAGCTGGTTTGAGATTTCAAATCCGGTTTCCTACCCACTCCATATCCCATGACTCCCTGAGACACCGGCAATCTGTCTCTTCCAATCTGAAATGTACTCAGTCAGGGAGCATCCACAATCCTCAGGGAGAGAGAATATTAAAGACTCAGAGACCTTAGAGTGAAGCGCTGTCTCCTCATCTCAGTCCCAAATAACCTGCCCCTTACCCTGAGAGGGTGGCAATCAAACCCAAATGAACTGCGGATGCAGTAACATTAACGCTGATTTCTCTGCACAGATGCTGCCTGACCTGCTGAGCTTTTCCAGCAATTCCTGAGACTGTGTTATTGTGTTTCAGATTCCCAGACCCACAGGACTAATTTCTCAGCATCTACCCTCTCAAGCCTCTTCACAATCTGAGACACTGAAATGAAATTGCCTTTCAATTTACGAGAATATAGACCCAATTTATTCAGATACTCAGCCCTGGAGCACACGGGTCCCAAATACTGAGCTTTATTTTGTGATTCATTAATGTGTTTGGGTCATTGCCGCTGGGTCACCACGGATTACTCAGATATAATTGCTCTGGTGAAGGTGACGGTGAGTTATTGCCTTGAACTGCTGCCATTTATTTAGTGCAGACAAACGCACAATGATGTAAGGGATGGAGTTCAAGGATTTCCAACCAATGACACTTGTGGGACTGAGATGTTTTTCCAAGCCAAGGTGGGGAGTGGCTTGCTGTGGAATTGCCAACTGGTGGTATTCCCGTGTATCTGCTGTGCTCAGTGTTCCACATGATAGTGCCGTGGGTCTGGAAGCTGCTTTGGAAGGAACCTTGGGGAATTTCTACAGTGCATCTTGTCTATGATACACACTGCTGCTACTGAGTGTCGGTGGTGGAGACAGGGGATGTTTGTGGCTGTGGTGCTGAGCAAATTGCACTGCAAGTTTATTCCACCTAATTATGGAGAACACAACTACTCTCCATCATCATCAATCCATTTCACAGGCGGACACCCAGTGATTGCACGGATCTGTTGTCCCAGTCTGTTAATTGTACAAATGACCATGAGATTTTAAACAGATTCCCCTCTTCCCTGACAATGGTCTGAGGGACATCCCGCCACTGTTGCACTTTCTCATGGCCATTCCATCTGTAAAAGCTGGGAATCAGCTGATGGGACACAGACTGTGTTACAGATGGTTACACTCACTGACAGCGTCACAATGGCCTGAGTGACGCAAAGGCGCAAGGGACTGCGCGGTGACGTCACACCAGGATGGCCGCCCGCACAGGGGCAGGATTGACAATGAGGAAGCGGGAGGAGACAACAGGTGACTCAGATCAGGATTCTGAGAAGAAGCAGAGCGGCTCCCTCTGGCGGCCGGGAGGAGGAATCAGCAGCCACTGGAGGGTGGAGCGGATTGGTGGGAAGGAAGATTGGCAGGTTTCGACAGGTCAAGGGGGCGGGGCTGAGCTCGAAGTTTGGGGCTGGGGTCAGGTGGAGGGGGAATGAGGAAACTGGGGAAGTCCACACCCCCCTCCCTCCCTGTCCTCCTGTCCCTGAGGGAGATTTGGACTCACAGCCATTTGGTGGGGCTGCACATGTCAATAACACAGTGGGATCTTGCTGTGTCTTGGGTCTCCTGTTGTTGTGCAAACTGTGGGGTGATGTGAAATAAAGCCCCTTTCTCAGTGAGAGGTGGGTGGGGCAGGGGGAAGCCTGGGGACTGGGATCTTGCTGGGCATGAAGACACACAGTTGAATGGCTCGTCAGTCTCTGCAGACACTCCCCGTGCCCCCCATCCCCTCCAGCCCAGGGCCTGTGACACAGTGAGGGGTGGGGGTGGTGAGGGAGGGTGGGGGAATTGTACACAATGGAGACACAGTGGGGGCTTTTATACAGAGATGCGGAAGTATGGAGTGCACAGTGTGGTGTGGAGGGTAAATTAAGCAGCACAGGGGAGGGGGCAATTAGATTGGGGAAAGACGTGAAAGTGGGTGGGGCTGTAATATTCCAGGAGGGGTGGGCAATTGTGGGTGGGATCACAAATTTAGCCAAAGGCAGGGGAGTTACAGAAGAATGAGGCAGTAAACATAGATCTCATGGAATATAGGGACAACTAGCCATTTGGATACAGAACTGGCTCCCTCTCCCATCCCCCCATTCCCCCTCTCCTCCCTACCTCTGCCCCCTCCACCCTCTCCCCTCCTTCACTACCTCTTTCCCCCTCCTCTCCTTCCCCACTTCATTCCCCTCCCCTCCTGCCCGCCTCTCCATCCCTCTCCTTCCATCCCTCTCCTTCCATCCCTCTCCTCTCCTCCCCCTCAATCCCCCACTCTTCTCTCTCTGCTTCTCCCTTCCATCCCCCTTGCTTTCCCCTTCTCCTTCTCTGCCAATCGTTTTCCCCGACTCTGCCCTCTCCTCCCCCCTCTCCTTCACCACGTTTCCCCCCTCATTCAACCCCTTCCTCCCTCCTTCCACCCCAATTCTTTCCCCCTTCCCCCACCAAAGCCTCCTTCCTATCCCTGCCCTTTCAACCCCTTCGTTCCCCCTCTCCTCCACCCCTCCTCCCACCCTCAACTCACCCTCCTCTCCCAACTCTCCTTCCACTCTCTTTTCCACTATCTCCTCCCACCCTCTCCTCCTGACTCTCCTTCCTCCCTCTCTCCTCCCCTCTCCTTCAACCCACTCCCCTTTTCCCTACTCTCCTTCCAACCCTACTCCCAACTTCCCACCACTCTCCTTCTACACACTCCTTTTCCCCTCTCCTTACCCACCTCTCATTCCCGCTTCACCCCTCTCCTTCCATCTATCCTCCCACCCTTCCCCAACTCTCCTTCCCCCACCTCGCCTTCTCCCTTCACCGTCTTCTTCCCCTTTCCCTCTCTCCTTTCCCTTCCCCTCCCCCTCTCCTCCCCGAATCTCTCCTTCACCCCGCATACTCCCCCTCCTCTCCTTCCTCCGCTCCATCATTTCCCCCTCTCCTCCACCCCTCCTTCTCCCTCCTACCACCTTCTCCCTCCTCCCCTACCTTCCCATATCTCCTTTCCGTTCCCCACTTCTCCACCTCTCCTCATTCCCCCCTCCTTCCATCCTCTCCTTTCCCCAACTCCTCTCCCCTCTCCTCAACACCCTCTCCTCCCCTTCCCTCCCCCTCATTCCCCGCTCATTCACCTCACTCCTCCCCTCTTCTTCTCCCCTCTCCTCCCCCTCATTTCCCTGCTCATTCATCCCACTCCTCCCCCTCTCCTTCACCCCTCCCTCCCTCATGTCTCCTTACCCCACTACCTCCCCTCCCTCATTCTTCCACTCCTACATCCCTCCTTCCCCCACTACTCCTTCTTCTTCCACCCCTCTTCCTCCCCTCCCCACATCTCCTTCCCGTCCCCTCCTTCCCCACCTCTCATTTCCCCCTCCTTCCCTCCGCCCCTCCATACCCCCATACCCCCACCCTCCTTTCCTCCCCCTCTCCTGTTGTGGGACAGGTGTATGGGAGAAGTATTCACTTTTTTGGATCATTGGAATCTCCTTCGAGGTAGAAGTGACCTGTACAAGAAGGATGGATTGCCCCTAAATTGGAAGGGGTCTAATGTACTGGCAGGGAGATTTGCTAGAGCTGCTCAGGTGGATTTCAACTAGTAAGGGGGTGGGACCCAGGGAGATAGTGAGGAAAGAGATCAATCTGCGATTGGGACAGTTACGTACAGAAGTGAGTCAAACAGTCAGGGCAGGCAGGGACATGATAGGACTAATAAATTAAACTGCATTTATTGCCATGCAAGGGGCCGAACATGGAAGGCAGAAGAACTCACCGCATGGTTAGGATTATGGGACTGTGTTAAAGAAAATAAAAGAAAGACAATGTACAGCTCAGGAACAGCCCCTTCTGCCCTCCAAGCCTGAGCCGATCCAAATCTACTGTCTCAATCTGTCACCCAGTTCCTAAGCATCTGTATCCCTCTGCTCCCCACCTACTCATGCATCTATCCAGACACATCTTAAATGTATCTACCGTGCCTGCCTCTACCACCTCTGCTGGCAACACGTTCCAAATGCCCACCACCCTCTGTGTGAAGTACTTGCCATGTGTATCTTAAACTTCCAACTCTCACCTTGAAGCCTGACCTTTCGTTATTGAATCCTTCACCCAGGGAAAAAGCTTATCTCCATCCACCCTGTCTATACCCTTCATGATTTCATAAACCTCAATCACGGCCACCCTTAAACTCCCTTTTTCTAATAAAAACAAACCTAACCAACCCAACCTCTCTTCATACCAGGCAACATCCTCGTAAACCTTCTCTGTATCCTCTCCAAAGCGTCCTCATTGTTTTGGTAATGTGGAGACCAGAACTGTACACAGTATTCTAAATGCGGATGAACCAATGTCCTGGACAATTTTAATGTGACTTGCCAGCTCTTATACTCAATACCCCGTCCAATGAAGGCAAGCATACTATATGCCTTCTTGACCACTCTATCCACCTGTACAGCAACCTTCAGGATACAATGGACCTGCACTCCCAGATCTCTCTGCCCATCAACCTTTCCCAAGGCTCTTCCGTTCATTGTATAATTCACTCTTGAAATGGTGTTGCTTAAATGCATCATCTCACATTTGTGAGACATCATAGCAATTATGGAAACAAAGCCAGAGATGGACAGGACTGGCAGCTTAATGTTCCAGGAGACAAATGCTACAGGAAGGATAGAAAAGGAGGCAATAGAGGAGGGGCAGTGGTGTTTCTGATAAGGGATAACATTACAGCTGTGCTGAGGGAGGATATTCCTGGAAATATATCCAGGGACGTTTGTAGAGTGCAAATGAGAAATAAGAAAGGGATGATCACTTTATTGGGATTATATTATAACCCCGCCCCCGCCAACCCAATTGAGAAACAAATTTGTTAGGGGATCTCAGCTATCTGTAAGAATAATATAATCTCCTACTCCTCCTGTATTATAGAAAATAAAGGAGTTGGAGCAGCATCTCAGCTTCCTCCTGTAATTTAGAAAATATAGGAGCTGGAGCAGCGTCTCCGATTCCTCCTGTATTATAGAAAATTAAGGAGTTGCAGCAGCATCTCTGCTTCCTCCTGTATTATAGAAAATGAAGGAGTTGGAGCAGCATCTCTGCCCTGTCCTGTATTATAGAATATAAAGGAGTTGGAGCAGCATCTCTGCTTCCTCCTGTATTATAGAAAATAAAGGAGCTGGAGAAGAGTCACTGCTTCCTCCTGTATTATAGAAAATAAAGGGGATCGAGCAGCTCTTCTGGTTCGTTCTGTATTATAGAAAATAAAGGAGTTGGAGCAGCATCTCTGCTTCCTCCTGTATTACAGAAAATAAAGGAGTTGGAGCAGCATTTCTGGTTCCTCCGGTATTATAGAAAACAAAGGAGTTGGAGCAGCATCTCCGCTTCCTCCTGTATTACAGAAAATAAAGGAGTTGGAGCAGCATCTCTGCTTCCTCCTGTAATATAGAAAACAAAGGAGTTGGAGCAGCATCTCTGCTTCCTCCTGTATTATAGAAAATAAAGGAGTTGGAGCAGCATCTCTGCTTCCTCATGTATTATAGAAAATAAAGGAGTTGGAGCAGCATCTCTGCTTCCTCCAGTATTATAGAAAATTAAGGAGTTGCAGCAGCATCTCTGCTTCCTCCTGTATTATAGAAAATAATGGAGTTGGAGCAGCATCTCTGCTTCCTCCTGTATTATAGAAAATAATGGAGTTGGAGCAGCATCTCTGCTTCCTCCTGTATTATAGAAAATAAAGGAGTTGGAGCAGCATCTCTGCTTCCTCCTGTATTATAGAAAATAAAGGAGATGGAGCAGCATCTCTGGTTCCTCCGGTATTATTGAAAACAAAGGAGTTGGAGCAGCATCTCTGCTTCCTCCCGTATTACAGAGAATAAAGGAGCTGGAGCAGCATCTCTGCTTCCTCCTGTAATATAGAAAACAAATGAGTTGGAGCAGCATCTCTGCTTCCTCCTGCATTATATAAAATAAAGGAGTTGGAGCAGCATCTCTGCTTCCTCCTGTATTATAGAAAATAAAGGAGTTGGAGCAGCATCTCTGCTTCCTCCTGTATTATAGAAAATAAAGGAGTTGGAGCAGCACTCTGCTTCCTCCTGTATTATAGAAAACAAAGGAGTTGGAGCAGCATCTCTGCTTCCTCCTGTATTATAGAAAACAAAGGATTTGGAGCAGCACTCTGCTTCCTCCTGTATTATAGAAAATAAAGGAGTTGGAGCAGCATCTCTGCTTCCTCCCGTATTATAGAAAACAAAGGAGTTGGAGCAGCATCTCTGCTTCCTCCTGTATTATAGAAAATTAAGGAGTTGCAGCAGCATCTCTGCTTCCTCCTGTATTATAGAAAATAAAGGAGCTGGAGAAGAGTCACTGCTTCCTCCTGTATTATAGAAAATAAAGGGGATCGAGCAGCTCTTCTGGTTCGTTCTGTATTATAGAAAATAAAGGAGTTGGAGCAGCATCTCTGCTTCCTCCTGTATTTGAAAAAGTAAAGGTGCTAGAGGAGCGACACTGCTTCCTCCTGTCATTTAGAAAAAAAGGAGCTGGAGTAGCATTTCTACTTCCTTATGTGTTAGAGAATATTAAGAAGCTGGAGCAGCGTCTCTGCTTCCTCGTTAGAAAACAACGGAGCTGTAGCAGCATCTCTGCTTCGTTCTATAATTTAGGAAATAAAGGAGCTGGCGCAGCGTCACTGCTTCCTCCTGTGTTTTACAAAGTATAGGAGCTAGAGGAGCGTTACTGCTTCCGTCTCTCATTTAGAAAATAAACGAGCTGGCTCAGCGTCACTGCTTCCTCCTGTATTACAGAAAATTACGCGGATAGAACAGCTTTTCTGCTTCTGACTGTATTTTACTAAATAAAGGAGCTGGCGCAGCGTCACTGCTTCCTCCTGTATTGTAGAAAATAAAGGAGTTGGAGCAGCATCTCTGCTTCCTCCTGTATTATAGAAACTAAAGGAGCTGGAGCATCATCTCTGCTTCCTCCTGTATTATAGAAAATAAAGGAGTTGGAACAGCATCTCTACTTCCTCCTGTATTATAGAAAACAACGGAGCTGTAGCAGCATATAGAACATAGGAAAATACAGCGCAGTACAGGCCCTTCGGCCCTCGATGTTGCGCCGACCAAATCCTACCTAACCTACACTAGCCCAATAACTTCCATATTCCTATCCAATGCCTGCTTAAATGACCATAAAGAGGGAGAGTTCACCACTGCTACTGGCAGGGCATTCCATGAACTCACAACCCGCTGCGTAAAGAATCTACCCCTAACATCTGTCCTATACCTACCACCCCTTAATTTAAAGCTGTGTCCCCTAGTAACAGCTGACCCCATTAGCGGTAAAAGGTTCTCAGTGTCTACCCTATCTAAACCCCTAATCATCTTATACACCTCTATCAAATCTCCCCTAAACCTTCTTTTCTCCAATGAGAACAGGCCCAAGTGCCTCAGCCTATCCTCATACGATCTTCCTACCATGCCAGGCAACATCCTAGTAAACCTCCTCTGCACTCGTTCCAATGCCTCCACATCCTTCCGATAGTATGGCGACCAAAACTGCACACAATACTCCAGATGAGGCCGCACCAGAGTCTTATACAACTGCAACATGACCTCAGAACTCCGGAACTCAATTCCTCTACCAATAAAGCCCAGTACACCATATGCCTTCCTCACAGCACTATTTACCTGGGTGGCAACTTTCAGAGATCTGTGTACATGGACACCAAGATCCTCTGCTCATCCACACTACCAAGTAGCCTTCCATTAGCCCAGTAATCCATCTTCTTGTTACTCCTACCAAAGTGAATGACTTCACACTTAGCTACATTGAATTCCATCTGCCACCTTTTCTGCCCAGCTCTGCAACCTATCTATATCCCGCTGTAACCTGCCACATCCTTCTTCACTGTCCACAACTCCACCAACCTTTGTGTCATCCGCAAACTTGCTCACCCAGCTTTCAAGCCCCTCCTCTAGATCATTTATAAAGATGACAAACAGCAACGGTCCCAAAACAGATCCCTTTGGTACACCGCTAGTAAGTGCACTCCAAGATGAACCTAGTCCATCAACTACTACCCTCTGTCTCCTTCCAGCCAGCCAATTCCTAATCCAAACCTCTAATGCACCCTCAATGCCATACCTCCGTAGTTTTTGCATTAGCCTACCATGGGGTACCTTATCGAACGCCTTGCAAAAATCCATATACACCACATCTACTGCTTTACCCTCATCCAGCTCCTTAGTCACCTTCTCAAAGAACTCAATAAGGTTTTGTGAGGCACGACCTGCCCTTCACAAAACCATGCTGACTATCCTTGATCACGTTATTCCTATCCAGATGTTCATAAATCTTATCCCTTACAATTCTCTCTAAGACTTTGCCCACAACAGAAATGAGACTCACTGGCCTATAGTTACTCGGGCTGTCCCTACTCCCCTTCTTGAACAAGGGGACCACATTCGCTATCCTCCAGTCTTCGGGTACTATTCCCGTTGACAATGACGACATAAAAATCAAGGCCAATGGCTCTGCTATCTCCTCCCTAGCTTCCCAGAGGATCCTAGGGTAAATGCCATCAGGCCCAGGAGACTTATCTATTTTCATCCTTTCCAGTATTCCCAAAACCTCCTCCCTACATACTTCAAGGCCATCCATTCTAATCACTTGTGACTCAATATTCACACCAGCAACAGAGTCCCGTTCCTGAATGAATACTGACGAAAAGTATTGATTTAGTGTCTCACCAATCTCCTCCGCCTCCACGCACAACTTCCCACTACTATCCTTGACTGGACCGATACCTACCCTAGTCATCCTTTTATTCCTGACATACCTATAGAAAGCCTTTGGGTTTTCCCTAATCCTACCAACTAAGGATTTCATGTCCCCTTCTCGCTGCTCTTAGCTCTCTCTTCAGATCCTTCCTGGCTACTTTATAACTCTCAATCGCCCCAACTGAACCTTCACGCCTCATCCTTACATAGGCCGCCCTCTTCCCTTACACAAGGGATTCCAATTCCTTATTAAACCACGGCTCCCTCAAAAGACCCTTTACTCCCTGCCTGACTGT
>NC_083442.1:6941062-6945486 GCF_020745735.1 Hemiscyllium ocellatum
CCCCAGGGACCTTCCCCTGCCACCGGAAAAGATGCAAAACCTGCTGTTACACCCCCACCCCCACCCCCCTCACCTCCACCCAGGGCCCCCAAACCCTCCTTCCGGGGAGACAGAGGTTCACCTGCCTCTCCTCCAACCGTGTTTCCAGTATCAGGTGCTCCCGGTGTGGGCTTCTCTACATCAGGGAGACACAACGGAAACTTAGGGAACGGTTCTCCAAGCATCACAGCCGGGCCCACAGGGACTGACCGGACCTCCCAGTCACCGCCCAGTTCAATCCCCCCCCCAACCACTCCCTTTCCAACATGACCATCCTCCACCTCCTGCATTGCCACAACGAACCACACCACAAATTGGAGAACAACATCTCATCTTCCACCTGGGCAGACTACAGCCCGGAGGACTCAACACGGAGTTCTCCAATTCAAATAATTTCCCTCCCCATCCCCCAGCTCCCTTCCCCTGCTCCCTCTCACCAACTGGATTCATTCCTCCCATTGATCAACCAAGTGGGACCCTCTACCTGTCCTCACCGTCTTCGCCTTCTTTTTCCCCCACCCTGGCCTGTTCCACCCCTTTGTCCTCCCTCAGCCTTCCTAACCCCTCCCACCCCATCCTCCCTCCCCATCCGTTCCCCTCCCCTTCACCCTCCCACCCCATCCTCTCTCCCCCTTTGTCCTCCTTCGTCCTCCCTCCCCAGTTTGTCCTCCCTCCCTACCCCCTTGGTCTTCCCTCCCCCTCACTCTCCTTCCCCATCCTCCCATTCCATCATCCTCCCTCCCCACTGCCACCTTCCCCCTTCCTCCCTCGCCTACTGTCGATCCCTCTCTCTGTTGTTCCACCTCCCATTCTGTTTTATCACCGATCCGTCTTTTTTCTGGCCCCCCTCCCTCCCTCCTGTCAACCAGGCCTCAGGCCTCAGAACCACGACCCCCTCTGGAGCTTGGCCAAGGCTTCCCTCGGCCTGAACATTTTGGATCTTCACGTTGCAGCTTTCCCAACAAAGGTTCATCCGGATAAAAGAAGGAAAAGATTACTTGAAATGGGGAGTGGGAACATTTAGAAGGTAAGTTACACAGCAGGATCCCAGGTTTAAAAGCATCCCTGTCCATCCCCAATGTATGAATGTATCTAACACAGTCAGCAGTTAGGGTGGAACATGGTGTGGGAGCAGATCTTACCAGGGATTGGAGGAGGATAGTGACGGAAAGGCATCAGATTATTACACTCTGCAGTGACCTGGGAATAATTGCCTTTTACTGAAAACAGTTCCCAACTTGTATGTGCCTGTAGCTCCCTCCAACCTGAAACCCTCATTCCCCTCTATCCTGTCTGCTGTCCCTGAGCCAATGGTGTCTTCATTCCCAGGATAGGGACAACATGGGGTTAGATACAGAGTAAATCTCCCTCCATACTGTATGCATTGAATACTCCCAGGACATGTGCAGCATGGGGTTAGATACAGAGTATAGCACTGAGTGAAGTACAATGTTAGGCAGCATTGTAGACAGTGCAGATAGTACCTTAAACATTACAAAGGGAGATTGATAGACTGGGTGAATGGGCAAAGCTGTATTAGATGGAGTTCAGTGTCAGCAAGTGTGTGGGTATCAGGTTGGAGTACAGAGAGGGAACACAAAGGAGGTTTACAAAAATGATCCTGGAGCTCAGGGGTTACATTCTGAGGGGACACTCGACAAATGAGGCCGTTTTCCTCCAGAATTGAGAACGTTAAGGGGTGATCTGATCAAAACCTTCAAGGTATAACCAGGATGAGACAGGATCGATCAAGATCAACAACTCCCACTGGTTGGAGATTCTAGACCGAGAGGGAGCAGAGTCTGAGAATGAGGGCCAAGAGCGTTCAGGAGAGATGGTAGGAAGCACTTTGACACACAAAGGGTGGGAGAGGTTTGGGACTCTCTCCCACAAACAGCAGTGGATGCTGGATCAGTCGTTCAGGTTATATCGGAGAGAGAGACATTTTTGTTCAGTGAAGATATTGAGGGATATGGACCAAAGGAAGGAATGTGGAGTTAGGCCACAGATCAGCCATGATCTCATTGAATGATGGAACAGGACAGAGGGGCTGAATGGCCTCCTCCTGTTCCTATATTCTAAAATAACGATCTCCCTGCACTGTCCCTATCAACCCCTCCCAGGGCAGGGACAGGATGGGGTTAGATACACAGTAAAGCTCCCTTTACTGTATCCCCATCAACCTCTCCCAAGGCAGGGTCAGAACAGGGTCAGATACAGAGTAAAGCTCTCTCTACACTGTCCCCTTCAACCCATCCCAGATTGTTTAACAGAGCTATAATATTTGAAAATGCTTCTATTATTCTGTCATTCTTTGTCGCTCGGTAACTCTGTGTGTGTGTGTGCGTGCATTTGTGAGAGACTGTGAGAGAGAAACGGAGACAGAGACCAGGGCCCTGCATCACTGGGTCAGGTACTGTTGTGATGAAACTATAGAGAACCACCAGGAGACGCAGAGAGTTCTTCAAGATATAGGTCTGTTATTTGCAAACTAAAAACCGTGACATTGAGAAAGCAGGTTCTTGAATGTCCCCGAACCTCAGGGTCCGTGGATATATATCTATTTTTTATCATGTTTCTGTGAGCTTATCAGCATGTCCAACTATATTAATCAAAGTACCTCACTCCAGCTACACAATAAACCAGTGATGTTAGTTCCCATTATCTCTTTAGTTGTACATTCAACTTGATGTTATTCTAATGTCATGATTAGATATTTATTGCTAACTCTGCTGCGGTGATCTTTCATTGCAGACTAACCTATCATGACAGATATTTAGCTATTCCATCTATTACAATAGTCTCCTGTCTCAAGCTGACTCTACTAACTATTAATTAGATATTTTAATTTCGCGTCCCAAATATTTACGTCCCAATCCTGTCATAATAACACTTAACAGAGAAACTTGCTTTATTACTTGTGTTCTCTCATCTGGCCATAGTGACCTTTCAGCCTTAACCTTACCCCGCTAATTGGTGTAAGAATGTTCCACTATGGTTATCCCATCCTGCCCCTGACTTCCACAGACCACAGGTTCCCAGTGGGCTTCATGCTTTAACCCTTCCCATGCTTTCATGGTCTTTATTTTCCAACAACCTCACTCCTCCAACAATACCATTCGTTAGTTAAACAGGATAGAGACAGCACCAATTCTCAGGAAGTGTTTTACTGTTTCTGTTTTTGTTAAGATGCTTGAGTGGTGTGCTGGCTCAGTCAGGAGACTGTCTGTGTGGAGTTTGCACATTCACACCATGTCTGCGTGGGTTTCCTCCCACAGCCCAAAGATGTGCAAGTGAGAGGAATTGGCCGTGCTAACTTGCCCAGAGTGTTCGGGGATGTGTAAGTTAGGTACATTAGACAGTGGGAAAATGTAGAGTAATGGGGTAGGAGAATGGGTCTGGGTGGGTTGCTCTTTGGAGGGTCAGTGTGGATGTGTTGGGCCGAAGGGCCTGTTCCACACTGGATTGATTCTATGATATTTTAAAGGAAATAATAGATTGTCTGGTCACTACCACAGATTGTATTGGAATTTCTTGAGTTTAAAGGTGCTATCTAATGGCAGGTCTGTCTCTGTTGTTGTGAAAGACAGCACCTGAAAGGATTTGCTTGGTGTGTGAACCAGTGTGTTGGTGTTGCCCACTTATCTCTGAGTTGGATACTGGAATGTTGCACATTCTCCCTGTGTCTGTGTGGGTTTCCTCTGGGTGCTCCCGTTTCCTCCCACAGTCCAAAGATGTGTAGGTCAGGTGGATTGGCCATGCTCAATTGTCCATAGTGTTAGGTACATTAGTCAGAGGGAAATTGGTCTGGGTGGGTTACTCTCTGGAGGGTCGGTGTGGACTGGTTGTGTCAAATGTCCTGTTTCCACACCGTAGGGAATCTAATCTATTTATGACATAACATAATACATAGTAATCTGAGATTGACCAAGTTCTGAATTTATTGTTACAATGTTTAGAGACTGTCACCTATATGCCCATCTCTGAATTTCACTCCTGTTTTGCTAAATACGCCAAGTGGGAAGTTGCTCAGTGACATCTTAATTAGGTTAATCCAAGGTCCAAACCCTCAAACAGTAAAGTGCTCCTTTGAGATTGAATTTAAAGGTGTTTCTCTGCAAATGGCCAGACTCAAAATGATCACAGCAGATTCAGCCTTCACTTCACAGCAAAGTATCATCTACCTTTTAATGGGAATATACGTCATCTTAAAAGCTAAGGAAATAATTGTGACTTTCAATAAATACTTCCAGTTACTAACATAATCCAATAAATAATGTATACCTTTTCATAATTTTTACTGCAACTGTTAAGCTTAGACTATTATAAAGTTGTTTAAAACAGAGGGAACTGCAACTACATTAACATTGCAATGACTAATGTTA